>NC_083583.1:1022624-1095124 GCF_027579695.1 Neoarius graeffei | reverse complement strand
TTGTTTGTCTTTGTTTGTGTGCTGTATTGTGTGTATTTGTTGAACGTTAGGTGTTTGTGTGGAGTGTTTTTTTTTTTTTTTTTTTCTTGCCGAGGTCCTGCCTTGCTGGAAGCATGGCGGCCTCGGGCAGAGAAAAGTTTGAGTCTTTAACGCGGCGTCATGGGGTTAAAATAAACTCCAGCGCCAGTGTCCAAGATTGCAGTTTGGCTGTAGGGGAGGTTGTTGGACACGATAAGATAATTTCTGCCGCTCGGATGAATAGCGCTGTGGTTTTGTTTTTGGAGACGGTGGGTTTGGCAAACGCCATGGTTGAAAATGGTGTTGTAATTGATGGTGTCTTCACCCAAGTGCTCCCTTTAGCGGCCCCTTCTAAGAAAGTGATTATCTCCAATATCCCCCCTTTCGTAAAGGACGAGGTCCTGATGGAAATCCTTTCTCGCTATGGCAAGCTGATTTCACCTATTAGGAAAATAGCAATATCGACTAGTTCCCCGCAGCTAAAACATGTTGTATCTTTTAGACGTTTTGTCTATATGACTTTAAACAATGGTCATGATTTGGATTTGGTTCTGAATGTAACAGTGGATGGTTTTGTGTACTCTATATATGTTTCCTCTTGTTTGATGAAGTGCTTTGGTTGTGGGGAGAATGGTCACCTGGTGCGGGCATGTCCTCAGAGGAGAGAGGAGCCTGCAACCGGCGGTATTGGGGTGGTGAGGGAGGGAGGGGAGAATCCGGCTAAAGCGAATGATTCCATGGGTGATGGTAACACTGTGGGGAGCGGTGCAGAGGGGGAGAGAGAAGTACCCCCGCCGGAGCCTTTCTCTCCTCCTCAGAGCACGCCCACAGATGAGCCCGTGGAGGGTAGCGTTCTGTCTGATCCTACTACAGCACCAGACGTTGAAATTCCCCCAGTTAACATAGAAGATGATGACGATAATAGTGATGATAATGACGCTGGAGACGAGAGTTCTCAGATGGATCCATTAGAATTAAACCCCACTTTTAAAGTGCCCCGAGCCAGAAACAAAAGGAGATGTAGTCAGTCTCACGATACAAGTAAAAATAAATCGGCCAAAGTTCGCAGCAAGGCCAGGTTGGATGAAACAGAAAGCGAGTTTGACTCCGACTGTAGTGTCAGTTGCAGCATGCGCCCGAGTGGCTATGCGCCTCGGTCATATACTGTAGATGACTTTAAGAAGTTCCTGTCCCAAACCAAGCATGCCAAAAAAGTTCAGATTGATAAACATTTTCCAGATGTTGAACAGTTTATGTCTAAAGCAAAATCTTTTGTAGCGGAAGGTCTTGTTACCAAACAAGAGTCTTACCATTTACGCAAGTTCGTCACGAAACTAAACGTTCTTTTGGGCAGTACTACTGAAGTTAATGGTAAATAATAAGCCTCTCATCTGTAAAATGATTAAGTATATGTTGTCGTTTTTTATCTTTTTGGTTTTCATCATGAGTGAGGTTCGTATTGCCTCCCTGAATGTGAATGGGGCAAGAGACCCAGTGAAAAGAGCGGAGATTTATGAACTGCTTAGAGTGAAGCGTCTCGATGTTCTTCTACTACAAGAGACACACAGTGACCCGGTAAATACCGCAGATTGGTCCCTAGAATGGAATGGGCTTTCTCTCCTAAGTCACAACACCTCTAGTAGTGGTGGTGTGGCAGTGCTATTTGCGAAGAATTTCATTCCAATATCCTATGATGTTTTGGAAGCAGTACCGGGAAGACTATTTAAAGTTAGAGCACATTTTGAAAATCACGTTCTAATTTTCATTTGTGTGTACGCTCCTACAAATGCATCAGAGAGAGTAACTTTTCTGAACGAATTATCTACCATGGTATCTGGGTGCAGCAGCGATGAATATATTTTTATTGGTGGTGATTTTAACTGCACAGAAGGTGACCTAGACAGAAATCATGCAGAGCCACATATGTCGTCACGCAGAAAACTTATCCAGTGCATCCACAGGCATGATTTAAGTGATGTCTGGAGAACCTTTCACAGGGGGCAGAGACAGTATACCTGGATGCATACTCTTGGCAATATGATTTCTATGGCTAGGCTTGATAGATTTTATTCTTTTAAACATCATTTTAATATTTTTAGAAATTGTGTGATTATTCCTGTGGGGTTTTCTGATCATGGGCTGGTTTTATGTGATATTAGTTTAAAAGCTGTGAAGCCCAAAAGTGCCTATTGGCATTTTAATTCATCTCTTGTTCATGATAAATATTTTAAGGAAGTGTTTAAAACTTTTTGGGCAGATTTTAAAGAATGTAAGACATCTTTTATCTCTTTACAGCAATGGTGGGATTTTGGTAAATTACAAATTCAACAATTGTGTAAAAAGTATACTCAAAACATCACGAGAGACAGAACCCAGGCTATAGAAACATTGGAGAGAGAACTAAAAGAAATACAGATGCTGGCTTACTCTACTGGGAATGAAGATATAATTAATAATCTGGAAAAAAAGAAGAATGCACTAACTGAGTTGTTAGGCATTAGTGCTAAGGGTGCTTTGGTCCGTTCAAGGTTTCGGAGTGTGGATCAGATGGATGTCCCATCAAAATATTTTTTTAGTCTGGAGAAGAAAAATGGACAGAAAAGATTCATCCTTTCATTAAAATCTGAATCTGGAAATTTAGTGACTGATGACTGTGGAATTCGGAAGAGAGCTGTGCAGTTCTATCAAGATCTATACAGGAGCGAACTCAAGGACGGGGGGTCTAGTGGCCTTTTTCTGCATGACCTGCCTCAGGTTTCAGTTGAGTCCTTTGAAGAGCTTGACGCTCCCTTGACACTGGGGGAACTTGAAAGAGCCCTTCAAGGTATGGAGTGTGGAAAGGCTCCTGGCCTGGATGGCATTCCAGTGGACTTTTATAAGTGCTTTTGGGCAGAAATAGGGGAAGACTTACTTGCTGTGCTCAGTGACAGTCTCACGGTGGGGCGCCTACCGGTGAGCTGCCGTAGAGCAGTCCTCACTCTTCTCCCCAAAAAAGGCGACCTCACCGATATTCGCTGCTGGAGGCCTGTGTCACTCCTGTGTAGTGATTTTAAATTACTGTCTAAAGTTTTGGCAAATAGACTGTCCAAGGTAATGGACCAGGTCATCCATCCGGACCAAACCTATTGTGTTCCTAGTAGATCTATTTTTGACAATGTTTCTCTAATTCGTGACACAATACATGTATCTAAGCTTATGAGAGTTAACGTAGGATTGGTGTCCTTAGACCAAGAAAAAGCCTTTGACAGAGTGGAGCACAAGTATTTGTGGGACACGTTACTTGCTTTTGGGTTTAGTGAGGGTTTTGTAAATATGATCCGGGTTCTGTACAATGATGTTGAGAGTATACTAAAAATCAATGGTGGTTTAAGTGCTCCCTTCAAGGTTGGTAGGGGTGTGCGCCAAGGCTGCTCATTGTCTGGTATGCTATACTCATTAGCAATTGAGCCTCTTTTGCATAAGTTGAGAGGTGCCCTAAGTGGTGTGGTTTTACCTGGCTGTACTCTGCCTATTCGTCTGTCAGCCTATGCAGATGACATAGTTTTACTAATTACTGGAGGTAGGGACATAGACACAACTTTTAACATTCTTAAAGATTTTAGGACTGTTTCATCAGCTAAAGTTAACTGGTCCAAGAGTGAGGCTCTATTGCTAGGTCAGTGGGTGGGGGGGGCACCAAGGCTGCCGGAGGGGCTATGTTGGAAGCAGGATGGGTTTAAATACTTGGGTGTCTTTTTGGGAAATGAAAATGTAATGCAGAAAAATTGGGAGGGGGCAGTTGAATGTGTGAATGGGCGGCTAGAAAAATGGAGATGGTTGTTGCCAAAGATGTCGTACAGGGGGCGTGTCCTCATCATAAACAACTTGGTGGCGTCATCTTTGTGGCATCGGCTTGCATGTATAGACCCTCCGCCAGACCTTCTAAACAAGCTCCAATCTTTGGTGGTGAATTTCTTTTGGGACAATTACCACTGGGTACCACAACCTGTCTTGTTTTTACCTAAGGATGAAGGGGGGCATGGTCTCATTAATTTTACGAGTAGAACTGCTGCTTTTAGGTTGCAGTTCGTGAAAAGACTTCTCACTGGGCCTGCTGTCATTGCCTGGAAACTCCTCAGCTGTGCTGTTTTAAGGACTTGTGCAGGACTAGGGCTTGATAAGTCACTGTTTTTAATTGCACCACAGAACATTGATTGCTCTAAAATGCCTCCTTTTTATCGAACTCTTTTAAGAATTTGGGGTCTTTTCCAGGTACAAAGGCGGGGACCAACTGTATCTTTACACTGGCTGCTACAGGAACCTGTGGTTGGGGGTGCAAGAATGGACGTATCCCTAACTCAATTTCCCACCTTTCAGAGGAGGCTACTTGGCTCCAGGATCATAACAATGAAGGACGTAATTAACTGGGCAGGGGCAGATTTCAAGAATGTTGAGAACTTCTCTGTATCAATGGGATTAAGATGTACCCGGGTAGCCTCAAAACTCCTGGAAAAATGGCATACATGTTGCACTACAGACGAGTTAAAATTACTCAGGGACTACTGCACAGGAGAGGCATGTCCAGATGTATCTGATGCTTTTCCTGAGCTGAAACTTGGACTTGTTCTTGATGGGAATAATTCTTTATCTAATCTGCCTGTGATTGTTTTGTGTGATGCTACAGGGAAGCAGCTGTACAATGTCTGTGTGAAGGTGCTAAACAAAAAGTGCCTTTCAAACAGAGTTGACACACCCTGGCGCGGTGTGTTAAAACTAAGCAAAAATGTAAAACCTGAATGGAGAGCACTGTATAAACCACCATTGCCTAAAAGAGTGGGTGACTTGCAGTGGAGAATACTTCATGGGGCTATTGCGGTGAATTCTTTTATCTCTGTTTTAAATCCTAATGTTGGTCAGGAATGTCCCTTCTGTTTCCAGAGGGAGTCAATATTTCATACCTTTTTACACTGTCCAAGATTAAAGCCACTATTTATGGTTTTAGAGAATTTGTTTAATTGTTTTAATGAAGAATTCTCCACTGAGACTTTTATTCTTGGTTTTAAATATGTGAAACGCAGACAGGATGTATGCCAAATGGTTAATTTTATCCTGGGGGAGGCCAAAATGGCAATTTACCTTACCCGGAACAACAAGATGGAGGGTAAACCTGGAGATAATGTTTTAGTGATGTTTTTTTCTCTGCTAAAGTCTAGGGTTTTAGTTGATTTTCGTTTTTACAAACTCATGCAGGATCTAGAATCATTTGAAACCAAGTGGTGTTATAAACAAGCAGTATGCTTTTTAACTAATGACGAGTTGCACTTTAGCCATCTTTTGTAGATGGTTTTATTTATTTACCTATTTATTTTAGTTATTTATCTTTCTACCCCTTTGTAGTCGTTAATTTGTAATTGTATAACTTTTATGGTAAATAAAGAACAACAAAATCTCAAATCTCTCTCACACACACACACACATTCTCATTCTCTCTCTCTCTCTCTCTCTCTCACACACACACATTCTCATTCTCTCTCTCTCTCTCTCTCTCTCACACACACACATTCTCATTCTCTCTCTCTCTCACACACACACACATTCTCATTCTCTCTCTCTCTCACACACACACACATTCTCATTCTCTCTCTCTCACACACACACACACATTCTCATTCTCTCTCTCTCTCACACACACACACACACACACATTCTCATTCTCTCTCTCTCACACACACTCATTCTCTCTCTCTCTCTCACACACACACACACACACACATTCTCATTCTCTCTCTCTCTCTCTCTCTCTCACACACACACACACATTCTCATTCTCTCTCTCTCTCACACACACACACACATTCTCATTCTCTCTCTCTCTCACACACACACACACACACACATTCTCATTCTCTCTCTCTCTCTCTCACACACACACACACATTCTCATTCTCTCTCTCTCTCTCACACACACACACACATTCTCATTCTCTCTCTCTCTCTCACACACACACATTCTCATTCTCTCTCTCTCTCACACACACATTCTCATTCTCTCTCACACACACACACACATTCTCATTCTCTCTCTCTCACACACACACACACATTCTCATTCTCTCTCTCTCTCTCTCTCTCTCTCTCTCACACACACACATTCTCATTCTCTCTCTCTCTCTCACACACACACATTCTCATTCTCTCTCTCTCTCTCACACACACACATTCTCATTCTCTCTCTCTCACACACACACACACACACATTCTCATTCTCTCTCTCACACACACACACATTCTCATTCTCTCTCTCTCACACACACACACACACATTCTCATTCTCTCTCTCTCTCTCTCACACACACACACACACTTCAGAAAAGAAGAATTCTCCGATTGCCATGCTTTGAGCTAAAACGCCTGACAAATTCATCCAAATCCTTTCATCATTTGAACCTGCACCATCCGATAGAGCTAATACAGAAATATGTCACAAAATAAATAACCCGTATTTCTATTCAAAATGCCATCTGACAACTACCAATTTAGTTATTTTAATAAATAAAATGCAATTAAGTACATTACACCCATACAACATGGCATCATTACCTAGAGGGTTACTATTACAGCTAAAGTTGAACTACATACGAGTCTAGAACTAAAGTCGACCCTTAAACTGTGCATTTCTCCTCTATGCGATCTCAATTAATATCATTTCCAGAAATACCAGTACAATACATTGTATTATTTGTAGTCATCTGTTTTTGCCTACTACATCATGTTTTCTCTGACCTGGTGAAGAGGGGCTTGGGCTAGCAGACTGCTACTGCAGTTGTTGACCGTCCTGTGGCGCTGGTGCCTGGGTACTTGTGCTGCCCTCGTTTAAACCCTCACTTTCAGTTTTTCTTTTGATAAGAAACTGCTGAATTCCCTGCGTCTTTCTTTTCATGCTCTCTCTGTCTCTATATCTGTCAAACACGATAGTTAAGATTAACACAAAATCTTGAGCTTAAACAGGTCAAAGCTATTGCTATCTTACCAAACAAATTACAACTTAACATCGCTAACAAGCGCACTGCCACCAACAGTTTGGGGGTGGAACTGCACCAGTGATTATTGAATTCTCCGGTTGTTCTTCTCGCCAGTTGATTGACAGAACAGGGGCACTTCAGGGGCCAATCAAATTAGAGGTGGGGCCATGGCCCCTGTGGCCCCGCACCTAGAACTGCCCCTGTTAACTGGTGACTCTAAATTGAGCGTAGGTGTGAATGTGAGTGTGAATGGTTGTCTGTGTCTATGTGTCAGCCCTGTGATGATCTGGCGACTTGTCCAGGGTGAACCCCGCCTTTCACCCGTAGTCAGCTGGGATAGGCTCCAGCTTGCCTGCGACCCTGTAGAACAGGATAAAGCGGGTAGAGATAAAGAGATGAGATGAGTACAGGCCGCACTTGTGAAGTGTGTGTGATGCATGTGATTAGCACGTTACAAACACTCATAACTTGCGTTTGATGCAAGCCAGGAGTGGGTATAAAACCAGCGTGTCTGGAGCTGTGAGCTACCAAACCCTGCAACCCGTGTGTGTCCAAAACACTTACGGCGGGTTGTGAGTGAGGCTTTAATTTTTTAATGTAATATATATTTCAAATTAATCTCAAAAACAAAAGTATTAATTTTGAAAACATGGTTTCTTTCCCTTGTCCTCTCATCTGCATTTAGTTTTGAGGTTGCTGCTCTGTAATGATGAAGCTTTTGGCAACAGGGGGCCCTGCGGGGGGTTCTGGACATGTCACTGTGGCTCCTGCACACAACCCATCACAGAATTTATTGAATCAAGTAGAAGTAGGAGAGGACGGCTGATTATGTTAATCCACAGCAAGGACAAGTTCATGAGAAGCCCCTTAAATCCTGTTTGTCATGACATCGTCATTGCTGTGGAATCAGCCATCCTCAGGGGCCTCCTTCAACTCGGAGCCCCAGACAATAAACTGCTTTACCTCCCCTGTTGTGGTGCCCTGGCTTGAGAGGTGGAGCTTACCCAAAAAAGAGGCATGTCTCAGTTACACACAGTTCTGACCTTGAAGTGTTTCTTTTATTTCTTTCTTATCAACTGACTGTTTTTTCCTCACAGTATTTCACCCTGATGATTTCATCTGTGAACATATTAAATATGGAACTCTGGAATAACTTGCATAAGCAATATTAAAGGAACAGTCCACCATACTTCCATAATGAAATATGCTCTTATCTGAATTGAGACGAGCTGTTCCGTACCTCTCCGAGCTTTGCGCGACCTCCCAGTCAGTCAGACACAGTCAGACACGCTGTCACTCCTGTTAGCAATGTAGCTAGGCTCAGTATGGCCAATGGTATTTTTTGGGGCTGTAGTTAGATGCGACCAAACTCTTCCGCGTTTTTCCTGTTTACATAGGTTTATATGACCAGTGATATGAAACAAGTTCAGTTACACAAATTGAAACGTGGCGATTTTCTATGCTATGGAAAGTCCACACTATAATGACAGGCGTACTAACAACCTTCTGCGCGCTTCGACAGCGCATTGATATCTGAGCTCCGTATCAATGCGCTGCCGAAGCGCGCAGAAGGTTGTTAGTATGCCTGTCATTATAGTGTGCACTTTCCATAGCATAGAAAATCGCCACGTTTCAATTTGTGTAACTGAACTTGTTTCATATCACTGCTCATATAAACCTATGTAAACAGGAAAAACGCGGAAGAGTTTGGTCGCATCTAACTACAGCCCCAAAAAATACCATTGGCCATACTGAGCCTAGCTACATTGCTAACAGGAGTGACAGCGCGTCTGACTGCGTCTGACTGACTGGGAGGTCGCGCAAAGCTCGGAGAGGTACGGATCAGCTCGTCTCAATTCAGATAAGAGCATATTTCATTATGGAAGTACAGTGGACTGTTCCTTTAAATATATAATATGAGGAAATAAATCACAGTATCACGTCTGTCATGTCTGCCTCCTTTGATCCCGTGTCACATGACCGATCACAAGCAGCGTCTCTGTGTTCTCGCCGTCTGATTACACTCACCTGTTCCTCATCAGAACACTCGCTATAAACACCTCTGACGTTATGTGTGAAGTCTCACTCCTGCATTCAGTCAGTGACAGCGTTACTAAACCGGGTTATTTGTTCTCTTGTGTTCTCTTGTTTGGTTCTGTGTTGTCACTGTTACTGTCTCTGTGTGTCTCCTCACTGTGATGTTCTTCTTCAGGTTCTCTGCCATGATTATTATTAATAAACTCAACCCTGAGACTGCATTCAAGCCTGTATGATCCCTGACACGGCTTCTGGAGGCCATAACAACAACAACAAAAAGAGTTAGGAGGGGAAAAAAACCAAGCTGAGTATGAAGAAAGCAGCCACATCTATTAACATTAAAGAACTTTATCCTGTCCAGGTCACAGTGGATCCAGACACATTCCCGGGAACACCAGGTGTGACGTGTGAGACTGATTCTTCAACATTTAAACTATTTTATCGCATTGTGTACAGGATAATAAAATGTCTCTCTCAGATCTCCGTATGGTTCTCATTAGCCAGGAGATAAAGTATTTCTGAGTCCCAGATTTTCCCCACAGCTCCAGAGCATAAGTTTAATAAAGTGAGGTACTGAGCTGTGTTTAATTCTGACTCTCACAAATCGCTAAAAGTGAAATAAAATCAGAGAGAGATTAGAAAATAACTGAGAGATGATTGATGATGTAAAAGTACACAATGTGTTAAACATGTCTTCAGCTCCAAACAGGACAGAGAGATAAAATCCCAGTCACTGCTTTCCAGTCTGCTCACGCTGCAGTTCCCCAAACATCAGCATGAAGCTCTGGAACATGCATTAAACATGGTTTGTGTTTGGAAATGTCAGTTTGGATGAGAAACCACTGAACGAGTCCCGGAGTGAGATTTCACATCGACTCTGAACTCCACTCAACTCACTGAAGTGGACTTTAGGGAACTTTCACAGGAACCGGAGTTTTTTCAGCATCATTTTACTCTGATCATGCTTTATATCAAAATAAACTATTTAATCTGGATTATTTAATATTATTTATCTTTCCATACTAAGAGACATACTGAAACACATTGGGTTTCTGATTAAAGATGCAGGACTGTTTTATTCTTAGAGCACTGATGGATTTTTAGTGTTTATTGCTCATCAGGTTTATGAACGTTTCCCTGAGTGTTGTCCTGCTTCCCTTCAGGATCCAGTTCATGTGTCCAAAAATAAAATAATTAACTCTGTCCTTCCTTCATGAACACTGACAAATAAATCAGTATTTCTGAATGCAAACACAATAACACACAATTAAAACAACTATAAACAAATTTATACAGGAGAAGCAGAAGCTACAAACTAGAATGTATAAAAATGAATCTACAGTGTCTTGCAAAAGTATTCACCCCTCTTGGTGTTTGTCCTGTTTTGTTGCATTACAAGCTGGAATTAAAATGGATTTTTGGAGGGTTAGCACCATTTGATTTACACAACATGCCGACCACTTTAAAGGTGCACATTGTTTTTTTTACTGTGACAAACAATAATTAAGATGAAAAAACAGAAATCTGGAGTGTGCATAAGTATCCCCCCCCCCCCCCAAAAAAAAATGTCAATACTTTATAGAGCCACCTTTTGCTACAATTACAGCTGCAAGTCTCTTGGGGTATGTCTCTATTAGCTTAGCACATCTAGCCACTGGGATTTTTAAAGTGGTCCTATGGACAGATACTTCCATCTCCACTGTGGATCTTTGCAGCTCCTTCAATGTTATCATTGGTGTCTTTGTTGCATCTCTAATTAATACGTAGTGGATGTTCATTATGTCTAACTATTACAAATATTTTAAGTTCGTTTCTTAGACAAGGATATTTTTTTAAGCTTGTTACCTTGTTAACAGTTTCGGCGAGAATCTCCCGCCTTCTTCAGAAACAGTCACCAGATGTCGAGTGGTGACGTGCCTTATCAGCTGATGTTGCGTGCAGGAGGCGTGAACGTCCCGCCCAATTTGACAGGTAGTCCACGCCTCCTGCTGTCAGGTCGCTCCTCCAGGACGGCGCTCCAGGTGTGCGACAGTGCATACGCTCCCTCGTCCCGGTTCATCGTCCTCTGCGCCCGCTTGCGTATCTCCACTGCCTCTAAAATCCAACGCTGGAATCTATTTTCTTCAGCGCGAATGACTCTGGCCTCTTCCCAATTCATTATGTGATTTTGCCGTTTGCAGTGGTCTGAAATGGCTGATTTTAGGTTTTCTTGGTGTGCTTTTTCTTTTTCGGATCTTGTGAGTCTTCTTGTTGTTTCTTTTTCACATTCTAATTGGTGTTCTTTCCTTCGAGTATGGAAGCATCTGCCCGTTTCACCAATATAGACTTTATTACATGAACGGCAAGGGATTTCATATATGACGTTGCATTTATTGTCCAGTTGTATTTTGTCTTTGGGGTGAACTAGCAGCTGTCGGAGGTTCTTGTATGGTTTGACCGGGGTGTTGATGTGGTATTTCCTCATGGATCGTTGGATGCGTTCTGTGACTCCTTTTATGTACGGTAGTGTGACAAAGCCCCGGTTTGTTTTTTCGGTGTTTTTTCTTGTTTGTTTATTTTCTTTTATTTGTGTCTGTAATTTCCCTTTCCGAATTGCCCATGGTGGATATTGGCAGTTTTTTAATGCCTGTTGGATGTGTTGTTCCTCCTCCTGTCTGTCTTTCTCCTCCGTGATGTTCTGTGCTCGGTCGTATAGTGTTCTGATTACTGACATTTTGTATATATACTGACATACATACTGACAGCAGGAGGCGTGGACTACCTGTCAAATTGGGCGGGACGTTCACGCCTCCTGCACGCAACATCAGCTGATAAGGCACGTCACCACTCGACATCTGGTGACTGTTTCTGAAGAAGGCGGGAGATTCTCGCCGAAACTGTTAACAAGGTAACAAGCTTAAAAAAATATCCTTGTCTAAGAAACGAACTTAAAATATTTGTAATAGTTAGACATAATGAACATCCACTACGTATTAAAAATAAGTTATGGAGAAGATTGTGCCAAAGAGGTACGCTACCTGGAAAAGCTAGGAAAAAAATTGGCGCGACAAAGAAACCATCTCCGCTTCAATCTCCGCTGCCAAGACGAAGGCGTCATTCCAGCAAGCCTCTACATAAAAAATCCGATACCAACAAGAAACGCGGAAAGGACCATCGAAAGAGCGCGAATGACTCTGGTAAGAGAAAGAATCAGATGCACGACTAACAAAATCAACAATTTAAACACAGAAATAGCACAAAGAAAACAAGAATTCAAACGCCGGTTTAAATTCAGCAGTGACATGGAAAAAAATATGGAAGAACATCTGAATGCAATACAAGAACAAGAGTTTTCAAAAACAAAAACACGCCATATTAAAAAACTGAACAGACTTATCAATAAGAAACAAAATAAATGCAAGGACAAGCAAACAAACGAAAAATGGATTTGCAACCTGTCTAAACACACACTAACAACAGCAGAACGCACTATACTCTCACGGGGACTAAACTATGCCATCACACCAAATAAAATCCCGCATGAAGAATTCATATTAGCCACGGAACTAGCGTGCAATATGATACAGGACCAAGGACAGAAAGCCGCATTAAGAAACGAAATAGCAGGCATCCTCACCTCAGCTAAACCGCCACCCAGAAACACAACTAAACAGGAAATGGAAGCCATCAGAACACTCACAAAGAACAAGAAAATAACAATATTACCGGCTGATAAAGGGAGGACCACGGTTATCATGGACACTAATCAATATGAAAAACAAATGAATGAAATGCTCACGGACCCAAACACATATGAAGTATTAAAAAAAGACCCGACGGAGGAAAAGAAAAGAAGACTAAAGCTATTACTCAAACCGTTACTGGATGACAACAAAATCGATAAACAAACATACAACCACCTCATCCCCACAGCAAACATCACCCCCCGGATATACGGCACACCGAAAATTCATAAACCCGGAGCACCACTAAGACCCATAGTAGACAGTATAGGATCAGTTACTTACAACCTTTCCAAGACGCTGGCAGACATAATCAAACCACTCCTCGGACTCACGGAATACCACTGCAAAAACTCAAAACAACTGGCGAAAGAATTAAAGGAAATCAAGATAAAAAAGGATGAAATGTTTGTATCGCATGACGTCATATCCCTCTTTACAAAAACACCAGTCACAAACACTCTCAACATAGTAGAAAACCGGTTAAAAGCAGACAGAACCCTGAAAAAACGCACAAAACTTACAGTACAGGACATAACAAAACTATTACATTTCATTTCCACTTCCACATTTTTCCAATTTAGAGGCATAATCTATAGACAAAAAGAGGAATTTGCAATGGGGGACCCGCTATCTGCCACTCTATGTAACTTTTTTATGGAGGATCTGGAAACCCGAGCCATAGAAACAGCACCGGATGACTGCAAACCTATCTTCTGGAAAAGATACGTTGATGACATTCTTGAAATAACCAAAACAGGCCACACACAACAACTCACGGATCATTTAAACTCCATAGACAAGACAGGCAACATCAAATTCACACACGAAGAGGAAACGGACAAGACAATAGCTTTTTTGGACTTAAAAATACACCATACAGAAGAAGGGAACATTAGAATTACAACATACAGAAAACCTACACACACCGACCAATATCTTCTCTGGACATCTGAACATCCTATCGCACACAAAATGTCAGTAATCAGAACACTATACGACCGAGCACAGAACATCACGGAGGAGAAAGACAGACAGGAGGAGGAACAACACATCCAACAGGCATTAAAAAACTGCCAATATCCACCGTGGGCAATTCGGAAAGGGAAATTACAGACACAAATAAAAGAAAATAAACAAACAAGAAAAAACACCGAAAAAAACAAACCGGGGCTTTGTCACACTACCGTACATAAAAGGAGTCACAGAACGCATCCAACGATCCATGAGGAAATACCACATCAACACCCCGGTCAAACCATACAAGAACCTCCGACAGCTGCTAGTTCACCCCAAAGACAAAATACAACTGGACAATAAATGCAACGTCATCTATGAAATCCCTTGCCGTTCATGTAATAAAGTTTATATTGGTGAAACGGGCAGATGCTTCCATACTCGAAGGAAAGAACACCAATTAGAATGTGAAAAAGAAACAACAAGAAGACTCACAAGATCCGAAAAAGAAAAAGCACACCAAGAAAACCTAAAATCAGCCATTTCAGACCACTGCAAACGGCAAAATCACATAATGAATTGGGAAGAGCCCAGAGTCATTCGCGCTGAAGAAAATAGATTCCAGCGTTGGATTTTAGAGGCAGTGGAGATACGCAAGCGGGCGCAGAGGACGATGAACCGGGACGAGGGAGCGTATGCACTGTCGCACACCTGGAGCGCCGTCCTGGAGGAGCGACCTGACAGCAGGAGGCGTGGACTACCTGTCAAATTGGGCGGGACATTCACGCCTCCTGCACGCAACATCAGCTGATAAGGCACGTCACCACTCGACATCTGGTGACTGTTTCTGAAGAAGGCGGGAGATTCTCGCCGAAACTGTTAACAAGGTAACAAGCTTAAAAAATATCCTTGTCTAAGAAACGAACTTAAAATATCTCTGATTAATGCCCTCCTTGCCCGGTCTGTGAGTTTTGGTGGGCAGAGCCTTCTCTTGTCAGGTTTGTAGTGGTGCCATATTCTTTCCATTTTGCTATAATGGATTTAATGGAGCTCCGTGGGATATTCAAAGTTTGGGATATTTTTATGACCCAACCCTGATCTATACTTCTCCACAACTTTGTTTCTGACCTGTTTGGAGGCTCCTTGGTTTTCATGTTGCTTGCTTAGTAGTGTTGCAGAGTCAGGGTCCTTCCAGAACAGGTTGATTTACAGTGCTGAGCGTAAATGAGTACACCCCCTTTGAAAAGTAACATTTTAAACAATATCTCAATGAACACAAAGTTTAATATAACATGTTTTACTTATAACAGGAAAAAGTAAGGTTAATAATATAACTTAGATGACACATTTTTCAGTTTTACTCAAATTAGGGTGGTGCAAAAATGAGTACACCCCACAACAAAAACTACTACATCTAGTACTTTGTATGGCCTCCATGATTTTTAATGACAGCACCAAGTCTTCTAGGCATGGAATGAACAAGTTGGCGACATTTTGCAACATCAATCTTTTTCCATTCTTCAACAACGACCTCTTTTAGTGACTGGATGCTGGATGGAGAGTGATGCTCAACTTGTCTCTTCAGAATTCCTCAAAGAAAATAATTTCTTTACACCACAAAGGTGAAGGCTACAAGATGATCAGCAAGCTTTACTTATCAGTCAGAATACTGCAGCAAAAGTGGTACAAAAATTTAAGAAAGATGGAACTGCAACCATCTCACAGAGACGTCCAGGTCGTCCACGGAAGTTAACACCTCGACAGGAGCGTCTTCTGATGAGAAGGGTCAGTGGCGTGCACAGACATTTTGGGGGGCAAGTGCTCTGGGGGGAAAAAAGAGCACTTTTTTGTGCATGTGGAACACCTTATTATAAAAGTCTGAGATTTAACCCTCCTCTTGTGTTCGGGTCGCCACTGACCCGTTTTAGTTTTTAAAGGTGTAAAACAACCACTTAATGTTAATTTATTACATCAAGGCTTTTTGACTTTGCCAGGAATCTCTAGTTGAACCAAACAGAAAAAGAAATTTTTGTTTTCCTAAATCTGAAAATGGTCTAGCAAAAAATATAATACTTATGTGCAGTTGTTTCTGTATGCGACGGGCTACTTCATGACAAAATAATTACAGCTTGGGCTTAGAGGGCAAACAATACATTTTCACTCGATTCATGTGTTACCTGGCTGGTGGGGCAGGGGAAGAGCTGACTGACTGCCCGATGTGTTGTCTGCGCTACGACAAGGCCGTGGCTTCCAGGACGCTATGCTGCTGCAACCTCACATTGAATGCACTGCACGCTTGTTCATGTGACAGAGCAAGAGAGACAGAGGTCCAGTGTGTGTGCGGAGGCGGCACACATCGGGACATTATTTTCACACGCTTTTAATGCCGCGTCTTTTCTAAAAGATCATGTCGACATTGGCCTCAGTAAACTGTAAAAAAAAAAATTCAAAAGAGCACTTTTTTGGACAGAGGGCAGAGGGGCAGCTGCTTGAGCACCACCTCGTGTCTATCTGTGCACGCCACTGAGAAGGGTTGAAGAAAATCGTCATGCAAGTTCACTGCAGTTATCTAAAGAAGTAGAAAGCCAAACTGGGGTGACTATTTCCCGTGACACAATACAGCGTACACTGCAGAGGAATGGCATGCATGGATGCCATCCATGAAAGAAGCCTCTCCTAAAGCCCAGGCACAAAAAAGCCCGCCTAGAGTTTGCCAGGGCCCATGCTGACAAAGATGAAGACTACTGAGACTCTATACTCTGGAGTGATGAGACCAAGATAAATGTTTTTGGAACTGATGGCTTCAAAACTGTATGGCATCGCAAAGGTGAGGAATACAAAGAAAAATGCCTGGTGCCTACAGTGAAACATGGTGGTGGCAGTGTCCTTATGTGGGGCTGCATGAGTGCTGCTGGTGTCGGGGAGCTGCATTTCATTGATGGCATCATGAATTCACAGATGTATTGCTCTATACTGAAAGAGAAGATGCTACCATCACTCCGTGCCCTTGGTCATCGTGCACTTTTCCAACATGACTAAACACACATCTAAGGCCACTGCTGGATTTCTGAAGAAGAACAGGGTGAAAGTGATTCAGTGGCCAAGTATGTCTCCTGATCTGAACCCAATCGAACACCTATGGGGAATTCTGAAGAGACAAGTTGAGCATCACTCTCCATCCAGCATCCAGTCACTAAAAGAGGTCGTTGTTGAAGAATGGAAAAAGATTGAGGTTGCAAAATGTCGCCAACTTGTTCATTCCATGCCTGGAAGACTTGGTGCTGTCATTAAAAATCATGGAGGCCATACAAAGTACTAGATGTAGTAGTTTTTGTTGTGGGGTGTACTCATTTTTGCACCACCCTAATTTGAGTAAAACTGAAAAATGTGTAATCTAAGTTTATATTATTAACCTTACTTTTTCCTTTTATAAGTTAAACAGATGTTATATTAAACTTTGTCTTGTCAACATTTTGGAAATTGTTTGTGTTCATTGAGATATTGTTTAAAATGTTACTTTTCAAAGGGGGTGCACTCATTTACGCTCAGCACTGTATACAGACATCATGTGACAGATCATGTGACACTTTTGATTGCACACAGGTGGATCTTAATCAACTAATTCTGTGACTTATGAAGTGAATCGGTTGGAGCAGCTCTTATTTAGGGGTTTCATACGAAAGGGGGTGAATACTTATGCACACTCCAGATTTCTGTTTTGTCATTTTAATTATTGTTGGTGTCACAATAAAACAACAATGTGCACCTTTAAAGTGGTCGGCATGTTGTGTAAATCAAATGGTGCTAACCCTCCAAAAATCCATTTTAATTCCAGCTTGTAATGCAACAAAACAGGACAAATACCAAGGGGGTGAATACTTTTGCAAGACACTGCAGTTAACTGTTTAGAAATAACTAATCAGACACGAGTTTTCTGAATTGGATTATCTGCACTGAGGTTACATTCATCAAACTTCCAACTTTCCACTGAAGGAGAATAGTGTGATAAATTTTTGGCACCTCTGAAGAATTTTAGACTTGTTAATGTTTCAAAAGTCTGGAACAGCTGTATTTGTCAGACAGATGATGCAGGATCATCTGCAATGTCAGAATTAATTCTCGGGGTTTGTAAAGTCACACGACATCAATAAAAACGAGCTGTTTAAAGATCTGGACTAAAGAAGTTCTTCCTGAAACTGAACTTCACCAAACCTCAGCACAGCCTCAAGTCATGTTTCTGTGATCAGATGAAATGGAAATCAAACTTTTAGCTCATGAACATTACCACTATGTTTATCAGGTTAAATCCTGAGACCCTGTGAGAAACATGGACAAGGAGCAGTGACGTGGTTTTGTGGCTCTGTGAACATCGATCATGGATTCTGCAAAGTAGCAGGACATTTTTTTCACAGAAAACTTTGAGACACAAAATCAATGTTTTGTTCTGGAGGAGCAGCTCGGCCGGTGGATGTGAGCACGTGGAGTGAGCTGCATTTCCTCATTTCTCGCTCTGAGGTAAAGATGAGAAGGATGACTTTTACAAGGTGACTAAAAATAATCACCGTTATTACTGATGCTAAGACACACTGAGAGTTTCAGCAGCACACACACGTTTAACGAACATGTGCGAAGTCTAGCAACTGTTTGTGAGGAAACTCAGAGCCAAGACGTCAGACAGCATTCTGTGTCCCGCACACGATCTATACCTCAGCTCATCACAGAGTATTATGGGATGGTGCAGCGTGTCCTGTCATCTATAATCACAGTCAGATCAGCGCTAGGGAAGCTGCTGTACATCTGGCTGCCAGATGTGTTTTATAAAAGCAACAAATACAAAAAGTCAGTACAACTCACCAGATGACATCATAAACTAATTTGCATATTCAGATTCACTGATGGTTTTATAGCAAAACTCAATGAAAATATTGGTTTCTTTGTGTTTCACCAACACCTGCACTGTGACACGAACAAAACACTTTAATAAAACCTCAGACTGCAAACACACACACACAAACCATCACACTTATCTGTCTCTCTCCTTCTCTCTCTCTCTATCTCCACTTTTTTCTTCGATGACTTGTCCAAGGAGAGGCACTCCAAGGTGCTGCTAATTTTGGTTGCCATAGCAACACCTATGGGTGCACAGTTGCCAAGGTAATATCACTGCATCTGTCTCAGTAAAGTGATGGCTGTTTTTCCTGGAGATTTGTGTGATGTCATGAATGATGTCATCAACTGTATTCATATTCATAATGGAGTGTTTTTCATCTTTTTTTGACATTTCGTAGAGAGAGATGGAAGACAGAGAAGAAGAAGAAGAAGATAAACAAAATATTTTAATAAATATTATTTAAATGTAAAGATTATTTAATGTTTAGTAAATAGAAGAAAACTGTTTTAACTAATTTATATATTTTTGTTTCTTTTTTTAGTCATTATAAATTAATAGCATTATCATTCATAATAAGCATTAAATTATATAGTAAATCACACACACACACACACACACACACACACACACACAGCTACAGCCACATTTCCACCAGCACATCACCTCTGGATTTAATGCTAAATAATTAAAGGGGTGTGTGTGTGTGTGTGTGTGTGTGTGTGTGTGTGTGTGTGTGTGTGTGTGTGAAGTTGTTAATGAGCTGATATCTCTCCCATGTCTGACACATGTGGTGCAGCCCATTATCACATTACCATGGCAACCACCCAATGAAATTGGGCACAGAGTGATTTTCCACATTTTTCTCCACAACTCTATTGTGTGTTGATGCTGTTTGTCCATCTGTGTTGATCTCCATCAGGATGGTAAAGGCGTATCCATGCCAACTTTCAGGAAAGCTGAAATATCCCTTCCAACATTTAGGCTTTTACTTTTTTCATAATTCCATTGGATACTGTTGTGTTTCACACTCAGCCAGAGAGGGTTAATGATCCATACACTCCGCCTCAGCGCACCCTGTGGGGTAGATTTACTGCATGTGTGCATGAACAGCATCGCTCAGCACCACTTCATCCTCATCAGTCCATGTCGTGACTGATGGAGACAGAGGATGGACAGTAAGTGCAGTAAGTAGTTTGGTTCTAATCTCAGAGAAAGACTGGTTTGTTTTTTTACATCTTCTCACTGACTGTAAAAATGTTAGAGAAAAATAACAGACTGCTTTCCCTTGCGTTCTGGTCCAGAGTGAGCTAGACATGTCTATATGGGGAGAAGTTTGTGATCTAAGCAGCTTGATAACTTAGGAATCTCCGCCATAGGGTTTGTTTTTTAACTTTAATCCCAAGTTGTTTGATGGTCTCCTTTAACCCTTTTTCCCCAGAACACTGTCATTAACTTATTGGATATTTTTAATCAATATAAGTGAATGAAATATTTTATTAGCACCACTCCGGTATGGGATTAGTCAGGAGCTTGGCTTGGCTTTCACTGTGTACAGTTTTGTGTCTGTTTTCTGCTGCTGAGCACAGCAAAGGATAATTTTCACAGATGTCACGGAATTCCGGAAAAAGCTCAAGCACTGCCATCTTTAGGATCGAGCCAATAAGAGGATTTTCATTATTATTGGTAGCTTCACTGCCAAATAAAATTCCATGTTTTTCATAAATCCATAACAATGACCATAAAAACAGCCAAGGGGAAAGTACACAGACTCTTTGGATATCATTTCTACATGAGGACATCAATCAAAACTTGCTCTAATTGCAGGAATCAACCCAGATGCAGCGGATAAAGCCCTTCTCCAGTGACTATGCAGGCCTGCCATAGTAAACTATTTTGTAAATATGCAGAGTGCCAACACACTTGACAATCCCAAGGCTTACAAATCTCTTGAGTCGTACAATTATTCTGTATGTGCTTGGGTACGGGATCTTCAGCATCTGGGAGCAAGTGAAAATGATTGCAGCCGAGCTGTGTACAATGGAACGCTAACCATGCAAGACAAACTATTCCATAGGATTAGGGTTAGGGGCTACAGTAAGGGTTAGAGGTTAGGGCTAGGTGTTAGAGTAAGGACTAGGTGTTAGCGCTAGGGGTTAGGTGTTAGGGGTTAGACTCTGAATGTCTGCTCTAGGATTGGGGTTGGGGTAGGGGTTAGTGGTAGGGGTTAGGTGTAGGGTTAGGGTTTAGTCTCTGAATGCCTGATCTAGGGTTAGGGTTGGGGTAGGGTTAGGGGTAGGGGTTAGTCTCTGAATGTCTGATCTAGGGTTAGGGTTGGGGTAGGGTTAGGGGTAGGGGTTAGTCTCTGAAAGTCTGATCTAGGGTTAGGGTTGGGGTAGGGTTAGGGGGTAGGGGTTAGTCTCTGAATGTCTGATCATGTAAATGTGATTAATTTTATTTACCATTTTATATGCAGCTAACCACATAAATCTCTACAATTTACATAACATAATGTTTGTATATTTTTTATTCCCTCAGTGTAGTTAGTCTTTATAAAGAAATAAAAATGAACCAAATCTTTCTGTGATTCAACAGAGATAATAAATTATTGGACATAAACAAGTCCCCTGGATGAGTAAATAATCCACGTTATTTACTTCACGTGCAGCAGTAAAAGACCTTGGAGTGATTATTGACCCCAGTCTTTCATTCGAAACTCACATTGATAACATCACCCGGATAGCTTTCTTTCATCTCAGAAATATTGCAAAGATAAGAAATTTAATGTCACTACATGACGCAGAAAAACTAGTCCATGCTTTTGTTACCTCCAGGTAGGATTATTGTAATGTCTTACTGTCTGGATGTTCCAATAAGTGCATAAATAAGCTCCAGTTAGTTCAAAATGCCGCAGCAAGAGTCCTTACTAGAACTAGAAAATATGACCCCATCACCCCTGTCTTATCCACACTGCATTGGCTCCCAATCAAATTTCGTATTGATTATAAAATACTACTATTGACCATTAAAGCACTGAATGGTCTCGCACCACAGTACCTGAGTGAGCTTCTGCTCCTCTATGACCTGCCACGCCTACTTAGATCAAAAGGTGCAGGCTATCTGCTGGTACCTCGTATAGTGAAGGCTACATCAGGGGGCAGAGCCTTTTTTTACAAAGCCCCACAGTTATGGAACAGCCTTCCAAGTAGTGTTCGGGAATCAGACACAATCTCAGCATTTAAGTCTCGGCTGAAAACATATCTGTTTAGTCAAGCCTTGTGTTAATGGTGTTTATGAGGTAAAGGAGGAGATCTGGAGGGTCCTCAGACATAGAGTGTTTTGGTAAACTGGGATGTATGGATGCTGTCAGTCCCCACTCGCTTGCTCACTCGAGTTTGTTGACGGTGCAGTGGCTGGCTGCTTTATGTCCCGGGGCTCCCTCATGCCTGTGTTACCTTCTGGCTCTCTCCTTTTAGTTATGCTGTCAAAGTTAGTTGCCGGAGTCCCTGCTTGTACTCGGTGCAATATGTATACTGTTCCTACTTATTCAGGTGACATTGGGCATACTTAACAACCTGCATTTTCTTTCCCCCCCCCACCCTAAATCTGTCCCTCTGAGTTACATGGAGTCAACAGGAAATCTTTTGGTGGAGAGGGTGGAGACCTCGACTGGCTATCGTAGCCTGCAGGGAATCGGCCGTCAGACATTCTGTCGCATGTCCCAGACCCGGTGAAATGTAACTGAATTGTCTTGGCCAGCCCTAAGGGTCCCATCTGCATCTCATCATTGCTGAGGAGTGTGCTCCCATCACCCAATCAAGCATCCAGCCAGAGCAGGTCATGATATATTTTTTACCATATTAACATGCCATTGTTGTGTGTTATGCCTGATGTCAAGACTCTCGTCTCTGTGAGCCTACCACACAGACTTAATACTTGTCATTTTTAGGGCATACCTAACATGTGTTTTCTTTCTCTCTCTCTTCCCCCCCCCAATCTGTCCCTCTGAGTTACATGTTGGTCCTGGGATTGAGATGCTGGCCTCTTCTGCCCCTCGGGCCTGCTTGGTCCATCCTGGTGCCCTGTGTCTGGTCGGAGTTTTATCGCATTGCTCCTGTGGAGGACAGCCCCATGAGGATAGTTGAGGGTTATACCTGGAGGATGCTCTGGACTCTTACAGTAATGCTTTTATGGCTGAGGACTACAGTTGTCTTGCTAACTTTAGGACTGCAGTTATCATGAACAGTTTTGCACTCAAGTTTCCATCAATGAAGAGCTATAACATCAACGAAACTGTCCTCATGTTAAAACTGTTAATATTATAGTCAGGCTGTCTGTTGTTGCCCAAATGAGGATGGGTTCCCTTTTGAGTCTGGTTCCTCTCGAGGTTTCTTCCTCATGTCGTCTGAGGGAGTTTTTCCTTGCCACCGTCGCCACAGGCTTGCTCACTGGGGATAGATTAGGGATAAAATTAGCTCATGTCTTAAGTCGTTAAAATTCTGTAAAGCCGCTTTGCGACAATGTTTATTGTTAAAAGTGCGATACAAATAAACTTGACTTGACTTGACGTTCCATTACAGCGTTAGTGAGCGATAATAAATCTTGGGTACAATGAAAAGAGTGACCAGAGCGGTAATGTTCATACAATATTATAGGACAGGTTTACACATTTCGCTGCTTCATTGTTTATTTAAAACACACACCACTAATGAAACGGTGTGAGCAGACTCGACTGTGTGGGGATGGCTGTGAGTTTTTTATAGTAATCTTTACAATCCAAAGATTCCTCCTTCGTATGCTCAGCTGGTTCATTTGGTCTCTTCATGCTCTCCAATTGCAGGAATGCTGTGAAAGCTACAACTAACTGGGTCATATGACCTGTTACAGCAGCCATGAATGCAGCGGGTTTGGACCACTGTTGGCTTTAAAGCTTTCACTTTGGACTCATTTAACTTTAAGGCCTTGAAAACAGTTATAGGAAATTTGGTCTATTTCCCTAGATCTATTCTACTACTCTACTCCTAGATTTGTTAACAAACCATGCTCAGTGAGTTTTTTTTTTCTTTTTTTTTTATCAGACATCTAGTTTTTGGGTTTGTTTACCTGACATGTTTCGACGTACGACTGTCGTCTTCCTCTTAGTGTCACCGGATGTTAATTGGTGACGCATCTTTTATCAGCTGATGTTTCTGAAGGCGTGGCCTTCCTGTCTGGATTGACAGGTCGGTCACGCCTTCTACTGTCTGTTCGTCCCCTGCAAGATGGCACTCCAGGTGTGGGAGAGCATGTATGCTCCCTCATCCCGGTTGATGGTCCTCGGGCTTCGCTTACGGATCTCTATGGCCTCCCTGATCCAGCGCTGATGTTTGTTATCTTGCAGGGGACGAACAGACAGTAGAAGGCGTGACCGACCTGTCAATCCAGACAGGAAGGCCACGCCTTCAGAAACATCAGCTGATAAAAGATGCGTCACCAATTAACATCCGGTGACACTCTGAGGAAGACGACAGTCGTATGTCGAAACATGTCAGGTAAACAAACCCAAAAACTAGATGTCTGATAAAAAAAAGAAAAAAAAAACTAACTATATTTAATATAAGACATAATGAACGTAATCGAAACATGCTCAGTGAACCACACCGCTTGAACCCAGTAACAGTGGACCGAAGGGAATTGCTAGCTTTTGGATGTCATGTGAAAACCAGCCACAGGAAAGGGGAGGAGAAGTGTGCACCCCCTGCTGGGCAAACAATTCACAACTTTTCACAATAACACTGGTACAGAGAGAGAGAGAGAGAGAGAGAGAGAGAGAGAGAGAGAGAGCACAACCAGAACTTCTTTTAATATTAAACACTGTATACAACAACCACAATTAAATTATAACATTTAAAACCAAATAAAGTTTTATAAATGTTAACTTCCTTGCTTAAATTAACAGACAAAAATCCAGTTCTTTTCCTGTTTTGCACATTTCCATCAGAATTTAGTCCAACAGTATAATTGAAAAAGAAAGGCAAAGTTACACATTTAATCACAGATGTGTGTTAGAGCCATTGCAGGTTTAAAAAAAAAACACACACACACACACAGAGAGAGAGAGAGAGAGAGAGAGAGAGAGAGAGAGAGAGAGATCTAGGGAAATAGGTAATATTCTGAAAAAAAACCCCTCCAAATTTCCAAAATTAAAATCAGAAATTTACAAGAAAAAGTGTTACAAACTTATGGGAAAGAAAACTCAGAAAAACAATGTGTTTGTTTGTTTGTTTGTTTGTTTGTTTGTTTGTTTGTTTGTGTCAAGAAATCACATTGACTACAAAAACTGCATTTCCAATAATTCTTGGCTCAGCTGTTTCAGAGTCACAGAGATTTGGGCAGATGTGAAGAATCACTGAGTAACAGGAAACTGCTGTCAATAATTACACCTTTATAAACAGCTAAGACAAAAACAGGACACAGATAAACAAATCTGTGAAGTTTATACATTCATCTCCCGTTACATCCAGAAGCACAACACTCCATCTCATGTTCCCTGACTGCAGTGCACTCTGAGAAGTGGAAATCTCTGAGCACTTTATTCTTTTAAACTGTGTGATTGAGGAGGAAAAAACGCGTTTCCTAAAACTCTCGGCTCAGCCGTGGCATCTGTGGTGTGATGATCTTGATCTGACCACACAATGTGAAGCGATAATAAAAAATATTAAAAATAGTGATTTCTTCCTTGGGATATGCTGAAGGAGCGCTGGATAAATTTTAATCAGTCTGATTTGATTGATATCCATATGACAAACTTTTAGCTTTCAAACCAGACCTGCTGTGTGAATATCCATCCATCATCCATCCATTATCTCTAGCCGCTTTATCCTTCTACAGGGTCGCAGGTGAGCTGGAGCCTATCCCAGCTGACTACGGGCGAAAGGCAGGGTTCACCCTGGACAAGTCGCCAGGTCATCACAGGGCTGACACATAGACACAGACAACCATTCACACTCACATTCACACCTACGCTCAATTTAGAGTCACCAGTTAACCTAACCTGCATGTCTTTGGACTGTGGGGGAAACCGGAGCACCCGGAGGAAACCCACGCAGACACGGGGAGAACATGCAAACTCCACACAGAAAGGCCCTCACCGGCCACGGGGCTCGAACCCAGGACCTTCTTGCTGTGAGGAAATAGTGCCAACCACTTCACCACTGTGCCGCCTATTATTATTATTATTATTATTATTATTATAAGAGGTGGACAGTAATGAAGTACATTTACTTGAGTACTTAAGTACATTGGAGTACTTACTGTACTTAAGTACACTTTTTGAGTATCTGTACTTTACTTGAGTATTTTTTTTTTTTTTGGAATTATATGACTTTAATTTCACTATATTTGAAAGACAAATATCGTACTTTTCACTCCACTACATTTCTATCAAGGTCCTCATTACTCATTACTATGAAGCGGCTTTGAAAGTGGATGTTTTTTCTTTTCTTTTCAAAATGTGATTGTTTTTTTTCACAGGGGACACTGAGACAGCCTATCAGTAATCACTCAGGTCAGGTCTCGTCCACAGACTGGATAAAATTAAGTTCAACTATTTCTCAACAGTATTATTTGAGCACAATCAGTTGATGGCAGAATAGAAGGAGGCAGTTCTTCTGGGGAATGCATGCACCCATGGCTTTAGCTAGAACCCATGTTTCAGTTTTCTGAAAGGATTAAAGATATGTTTTGTTTTAAATGTTTGCTTTGTTTGGCGAAAACAAATCACAGCACGACCTACAAAAATTCGCCGTCCAACCTGTGGGAGCATTTTGAGGTATATAAATGTTTTATTCCAAGAGAAAGCTTGCAGTGAAATTGTCTGTGCTTTTAGAGCTAGTGATAACGTTGCAAGCATAGCTATGCAGTCTGATTAGTCAAATGACTTTCTATGGATTTGCCTGCCAAGTTGCCATAGCCTTGTCCACGGCTAACAATAACACATAGATAGTTAACTTGGACATGGTTAGTTAGCATGTAAAAACAGAGTTATGCTAACATGAATAATGTTAACTTATCTGAAGTCCTTTCAGAAATATGTTTCAGCATAATCTTGACAAATAAACAGAATGTAGAAATCTTTCTTTTCTAGTAGCGTTAGCTACCCAATATGATTTCAAGTTTGAAAAGATTTTGTTAGCATCTCAGGTGGAGCTTCACTGACTAGCTAGTTTAACATTAAACCACCATGATGGCACAGCATGCATTCATTTTGTGAATTCACATTTCTGTCCTTGGTAGTGGCATT
The DNA here is from genome assembly GCF_027579695.1 of Neoarius graeffei. NCBI lineage: Eukaryota > Metazoa > Chordata > Actinopteri > Siluriformes > Ariidae > Neoarius > Neoarius graeffei. Next base: position 1,068,220 of record NC_083583.1, on the reverse strand, counting down.
AGGTTTTGTAAATGGTGTGGCAATAATACAACAATGCGTTGACAGAAAATGTACTTAAGTATTTTTAAAAGCAAGTAGTTCAGTACTATAACTTAAGTAAAAATTTGACTGTACAACTTTCATTTGTATCAGAGTAACATTTGATCAGTGGGATCTGTACTCTGACTTAAGTAATGAAGTTGGGTACTTTGCCCACCTCTGATTATTATTAATAATAAAAATAATAATGTCAGCGCACAGGCACTTCATCATCAGCTGTCCATCGCTAGCAATGATGACTGCTTCATTAGGATGCACAGAAACAGACGGGCCACAAGGCCTGCACCAGAGCTCCTCTCCTAATGAAGCACATTGCACAGTAAGGTAAGACAAACGATGTCATGCCCCCATCGTGTTGTCTCTCTGGATCTCCAGATCTGATGCCAAGTGGTGCACAAAAGTGCCACAGACCCAACGGGTATGGAAGTTGCCCCACAGTGACAACTGACTTGCCGAGTGATGCCATCCATTGGCCATTTGAGTGGCTCTTCTGCATGCCATCTGGTGGTGTGCCATTGACTCTGTTGGGTTCATTTGCCACATTGCACTGAAAAGCGCCCTGCTGCCAGTGCCTTATTCATGATGTACTATTTAACCCATATCTGGAACCTAGGCGGGTGCTACCACTCTGGGTCAGAGCGAACCTGGGATCAATGGTGATTAAGGAGTAGCTCCACTTTACCCAATACTCAAGTCCTCCCGGACCTGAGACTCACCACCAGTTGCAGTTTAAAGTCATACCCAGGACTAGTACATGCACTTATGGATGCAAGCGAAGGGGAGACCGGGGGCTTCGCAAACAGCACGCTGAGCCAAATCGAGGAGCAGGAATCATAGTCAGGAAACAAGCAGGGGTCAGTCAATCAGCAAATGGCAAAACTAAATGTAAACACTGGTCATACATGGAAGGTCAGGCAGAAATCAAAATGGCTTGGTAAAGTTAGTCATGAGACATTAAATGATACTTTGTGAGGTTGGGAAGTGAGAGCTGAGCTTATATAGGTGAGAAGGTAATTGTTGGATGAGAGACAGGTGGTATGATTAATAGTCAGGTGACAGAGGGTGCTGTAACTCTTGGAGCTTGTAGTCTGGAGCAACCATGTTTGGAGGCTGCTCCGAACTCGTGTTTTCAGTGCTGTTACTAACAGAACCCCCCCCCCCCCAAGGAGCTCCCTCTGGGAGCAACTATCTTTCTTGGTCACCCTCTCCTTCTAGGTGCAGGTATGTTAGGGTGTTGGCTGTGGAACTCTTGTGTAAGGAGAGGGTCCAATATGCCCCTGGAGTTCACCCAGCTTCATTCCCCTGGGCCATAGCTCTCCCAATCTACCAGGTATTCTTGCTGCCCCTGTCTGCGGTGGGAGTTTAAGATCTTATTTACCTGGTAGATGGGTTCGCCCTCAATGTTAGGGGAGGGGGCCTCTTGGGTGGGTGTATCCATGGCTAGGGGACCTTATATGGCTGGTTTTAGGTAGGAGACATGGAAGGTAGGTGCCATTCTGCTGTGAGTTGGGAGTTCTAGTCTGTAGGATACCTCATTGATCCTGCGCAGTACCTTGTATGGGCCAATGTAACATGCTTGCAGTTTCTTACACATGTTAGGTTCCCTTAGATCCTTTGTGGAGACCCATACCTGATCTCCTGGAGCATATTCTGGGTTCTCACTTCTGTGTTTATCTCCATCCATTTTCTACCGCTTATGGTGTTTATCTGTATATTGTTTATACTTGGCATTTACTAGTTCCAACCTCTAGTGAACCTCCTCCCACACCTGCTGGCTTCTTTTGAACCAGATGTCAACTGCTGGTGTTAGGGTTTTGCTGGGATTCGAACCTGGTTTGTTGGTGTGATGATCCAGCAAACCCCCACTAGGCCACCAGGGGAATGACTCAAATGCAGAGGCGTGAGGCGGAAGTAGAAAAAGTAACAAAAGGTTTATTTATACTATGTACACTATATACAATCCAAGGCAAAACAAAAAAAAACAAAAACAAAGAGTATAATTCAAAAAGAAAAAGGCAAAAATGTAAAAGCTCAGAAGATCCACAAAACACAGTACAAAGGAAACTGGAGATAAACATAACAGCACAAAGACTCCGTGACAAGAGGACTGAACTCAGGGGTATAAATACACAAACTAATTAAGGACACAGGTGAAGATAATTAGGACTAACAGGCAATTAACAAAAAAAAACACAAAACACAGGAACAGTGGCGGCCTCTAGAGGCCAAAATAAATATGACACGAAAAGGAAATAACAGCGGCCTCTAGAGGCCAAAACAGTCCAAGTCCTAACAGGACCCCCCCCTCTAGGAGCGTCTCCTGACGTTCCCAGGGCGATCCGGATGGGCCGAATGGAAGTCCCGACACAGTTCTTTATCCAGGACATCCCGAGCAGGAACCCAGCAGCGCTCCTCAGGACCATAGCCCTCCCAGTCCACCAGATATTGCAACCCGCCGCGGACCCGGCGGGAGTCAAGCAGGCGATGCACAGTGAACACAGTCTGCCCCTGGAAGATGCGGGGGGGTGGGGGGTTCCTAGGGGCAGGGGCATACGTAGACGTCAGTACAGGCCGCAACAGGGAAACATGGAAAGTGGGGTTGATCCTCAGAGTCCGGGGCATCTGGAGCCGGTAGGAGACAGGGTTCACCCTGCACACCACCTTGAAGGGGCCAATGTAGCGAGGAGCAAGCTTGCGGTTCTCCACCCGCAGCGGAAGGTCCTTAGTGGACAGCCAAACCCGCTGCCCAGGGCGGAAAGTGTGTGCAGGTCTTCTATGGCGGTTGGCCTGAGTCTGGTTGGTTCTGGAGGTCTGTATGAGGGTCTTCCTGACCTTGCTCCAGGTCTTGCGACACCGTCTCACATATTGGTTGACCGAGGGCACCCCCGTGTCCTCCTCCTGGTCCGGGAACAGAGGTGGCTGGAACCCGAATTGGCACTGGAATGGCGACAGCTTGGTGGCCGATGACTGCAGGGTGTTGTGGGCGTACTCTGCCCATGGCAGCCAGGTGCTCCACGATGTCGGGTTATCCATAGCCAGGCCTCGCAGGGTGGTTTCCAGGTCCTGGTTGAGCCTCTCCGTCTGACCATTGGACTGTGGGTGAAACCCAGAGGAGAGGCTGGCAGTGGCTCCGATGACCTTGCAGAACCCGTGCCACACTCGGGAGGAGAACTGGGGCCCTCGGTCTGAGACGATGTCCTGTGGAAGACCAAAGACTCGGAAGACATGATTAAATATAAGTTTCGCTGTTTCAAGAGCAGAGGGGAGTTTGCACAGAGGTATGAAGCGGCAGGCCTTGGAGAATCTGTCAACAATGACCAAAATGACCATGTTACCTTGTGACTCAGGGAGACCCGTGATGAAGTCGACTGCCACGTGGGACCAGGGACGCCAGGGAATGGTCAGAGGATGCAGGAGACCCTGGGGACGCTGTCGTGGGTTCTTGGTTCTGGTGCAAACCTCACAGGACAGGACAAATGACCTTACTTCCTGCTCCATGTTAGGCCACCAGAAGCGTCTTTTCAGGAAGTCCAGGGTCCTCCGAGCTCCCGGGTGGGCGGTGAGAGGGGAAGAGTGACCCCACTGGAGAACCTTGGCCCGGGCTTGATGTGGGACGTACAAGAGGCCCGGTGGCCCCGTCCCAGGACCGGGGTCCTGGCGTTGGGCTCGTCGAACAGCCTCCTCAATACCCCAGCGGACAGGGGCCACAATCCGGGACACAGGGATAATAGGCCCGACTTCATTCTCCCTGTTAGTGGCAGAGAACAGCCTGGACAGTGCGTCAGGTTTGGTGTTCTTGGAGCCGGGGCGGTACGAGAGGGTGAAGTCAAACCGACTGAAAAACAGGGCCCACCTAGCCTGTCGAGGGTTCAGTCTCTTGGCTTGCTGGAGGTACTCCAGGTTCTTGTGGTCAGTCCAAACCAGGAATGGATGTTGCGCTCCCTCCAGCCAGTGCCTCCACTCCTCAAGGGCCAGTTTGACCGCTAGCAGTTCTCGATCCCCCACATCGTACCGGGACTCCGCAGGACTCAGGCGGTGGGAGAAGTAAGCGCAGGGGTGCAGCTTTCCTTCTGAACGTTGAGAGAGCACCGCGCCGACACCACTGTCCGAGGCATCCACCTCCACGATGAATGGTTGGGAGGTGTCCGGGAGGACCAGAATGGGTGCCGTGCAGAAGCGGTCCTTGAGGTCTCTGAACGCCTTTTCCGCCTGAGGAGACCAGACATAAGATCCACCTGTCCCTTTGGTGAGGTCTGACATGGGTGCTGCCACAGAACTGAAGTTCCTGATGAACTTGCGGTAGAAGTTAGCGAATCCTAAGAACCGCTGAACCTCCTTAACGGACTTGGGAGTAGGCCAATCCCAGACGGCCAGGGTCTTGGCAGGGTCCATTTGGAGTTGGCCTGTCCGTACAATAAATCCCAGAAAGGAGACCTCGGGAACATGAAATTCGCATTTCTGGGCCTTGGCGAACAGATTGTTCTGTAGCAGCCTCTGGAGAACCTGGCGGACATGGTGGCGGTGCTCCTGCATGGTCTTGGAGAAGATAAGGATGTCGTCGAGGTAGACAAAAACGTACAGGTTAATCATGTCCCTTAAGACGTCGTTGATTAGGGCCTGAAAAACAGCTGGTGCGTTGGTGAGTCCGAAGGGCATCACCTGGTATTCGTAGTGCCCAGACGGGGTGTTAAAGGCAGTCTTCCACTCGTCTCCCTGTCGGATACGGATGAGGTGGTATGCGTTCCGTAGGTCCAACTTGGTGAAGACGGTGGCGCCTTGGAGCAGGTCGAAAGCAGTGGACATCAGCGGGAGGGGATATCGGTTGCGCACAGTGATCTTGTTCAGGCCCCTGTAGTCAATACATGGTCGGAGCCCCCCATCCTTCTTGCCGATAAAGAAGAAGCCGGCACCAGCAGGGGAGGTGGAGGGTCGAATGAACCCAGAGACCAGGGCATCTTTGAGGTATTCCTCCATGGCCTTGCGTTCTGGCTGAGAGAGGGAAAATAGTCTGCCACGAGGAGGGGTAGTCCCAGGGAGCAAGTCGATGGCACAGTCGTAGGCCCGGTGCGGAGGAAGAACGGCGGCCCTGCTCTTGCTGAATACCTCCTTGAGATCCCAGTACTCTGTGGGAACTTGAGATAACTCGGTGAGATCAGGGGGCTCGGCAGGAGACACAGGAGAGCTAGAGAGCAGACAAGAGGCATGGCATGCAGGGCCCCATTCCACAACCTGGCTTGTTACCCAGTCTATGCGAGGGTTATGGCGAGTAAGCCAAGGAAGGCCTAGAATAACTGGGAACTCAGGTGAAGGAATCAGGTGCAGGGATATTTCTTCCTTGTGACCTTGAGACTGGAGGAAGACTGGAGAAGTAACTTGAGTGACTCTTCCATCACCTAACGCTTGGCCATCGAGGGCAGACACAGACAGAGGGACTTCAAGAGGTGCAGTAGGTATATTGATGCTTTGGGCGAAGTGAATATCCATAAAGTTCCCAGCCGCCCCTGAGTCTATCAAAGCTTGACAAGAGTGGACAGACTCACCCCAGGAGATGGAGACCGGGATGTAGATTCCTTGGCCAGGGAGTCCGGGAGAGAGGGTAGGCCCCGTCACAACCCTCCCTCGGCTGGACGGGGCGGTCCTTTTCCCAAGAGTTCGGGACATGATGCTCGGAAGTGACCAGGCTTGCCACAGTAGATGCAGCACTTGTCCCTCCTTCTGCGCTCCCTCTCAGATGCGGAGAGGCGAGTACGACCCACTTGCATGGGTTCTGGACAGTCACTGAAGGAGGTAGACGGTTTCCAGGTAGAGGTAGGGAGGCTGGGGGGGCTCAAGGCTTGGTGGCGTTCTCTCATCCTGTTGTCCAGACAAATAGCATGTGAGATGAGGGTTTCGAGGTCACTTGGGCATCCAATAGAGGCCAGACCGTCCTTGATGGGGTCAGACAGACCATGGTGGAAGGCTGACACCAGGGCAGTCTCGTTCCATCCACTTACTGCTGCGAGTGTTCGGAACGAGATGGCGTAATCTGCGACGCTTCCTCCTTGCCGGATGGACATGAGCTTTCGGGCTGCGTCGGTACTGATGTCTGCCTGATCGAAGACCCGAAGCATCTCTTCAGAAAACAGCTGGAAATCAAAGCACTCAGGTCCCTGTCTTTGCCAGATAGCAGTAGCCCAGGCTCGCGCCTTACCAGCTAATAAGGTGATCACAAAGGCAATCTTGCGGCGATCCGTAGTGTAAGTGGTAGGCTGAAGCTCAAAGGTGAGTTGACACTGGGTAAGGAACTCTCGGCACTCACTGTGCTTGCCGTCATACCTCTGTGGTGCAGGAAGGCTGGGTTCGCGAGGTGAAGAAGGCAGCATGGCAGGAGGCACTGGAGCAGGAGTGGGAGCTGGATCAGGAGCAGGAACTGGATCAGGAGCAGGAGATGCAGGCAGAGATGTCAGCTGTGCCAGGGTTTTCCCAATTTGCTGAAGCAGTTCCTCGTGGCGAGCAAGGGCCTCACGTTGGCTGGTGAGCGTACGTCCATGAGCGTCCATGGTCGCTCCGAAGCGTGTCAAAGCTGCCATAATTCCCTGAAGGTTGGCCGGGTAGACAGTTGAAGCAGCCTCTGCTGAGTCGGTCATGACGGAGTCTTTCTGTTAGGGTTTTGCTGGGATTCGAACCTGGTTTGTTGGTGTGATGATCCAGCAAACCCCCACTAGGCCACCAGGGGAATGACTCAAATGCAGAGGCGTGAGGCGGAAGTAGAAAAAGTAACAAAAGGTTTATTTATACTATGTACACTATATACAATCCAAGGCAAAACAAAAAAAAACAAAAACAAAGAGTATAATTCAAAAAGAAAAAGGCAAAAATGTAAAAGCTCAGAAGATCCACAAAACACAGTACAAAGGAAACTGGAGATAAACATAACAGCACAAAGACTCCGTGACAAGAGGACTGAACTCAGGGGTATAAATACACAAACTAATTAAGGACACAGGTGAAGATAATTAGGACTAACAGGCAATTAACAAAAAAAAACACAAAACACAGGAACAGTGGCGGCCTCTAGAGGCCAAAATAAATATGACACGAAAAGGAAATAACAGCGGCCTCTAGAGGCCAAAACAGTCCAAGTCCTAACAGCTGGTAACTGGGTGGGTGTGTCATCCCACAGGAATAGGGGGGTTGATAGTCAAGTATGCACTGGAATGGTGTCAACTGAGTAGAGGAGTGTTTGAGCAAGTTCTGTGCATACTCAGCCCATGGGAGAAACCGTGCCCAGTCCTTCTGGTTTCTCAAGCAGAATATTCTCAGGAAACAACCCACCTCCTGATTGGCACATTTCACCTAGCTGTTGGACTGTGGGTGGTATCCAGATGTGAGGCTTACTGATACTCCTAATCTTTCCATAAAACTGAACCAAAGCCGGGAGATGAATTGAGGACCCCAGTCACTTATTATGTCCTCAGGGATACCAAAATAGTGGAAGATATGATTAAACATTAGTTCAGCTGTTTGGAAAGCAGTGGGTAGATCAGGTAGTGGGATGAATCGGAGCACTTTGGAGAATCTGTCAATGATTACCATGATGACTGTGTTACCTTGTGATAGTGGTAAATCCATGATGAAATCTGTGGCAATGTGTGACCAGGGTCTCTGAGGCACTGGGAGAGGGCAGAGTTTCCTGGCAGGTGGGGCATGTGGTACCTTGGCCTGAGCGCACACTGAACATGAGGAGACAAAATGATTAATGTCAGAGATCATGTTCTCCCACCAATATTTGTTCCTGATGAGTTGGTATGTGCAATGACTGCTGGGATGACCAGTGGCAGGGGAAGAGTGGGCCCAGGTGATGAGCTTCCCTCTGAGGTCAGGTGGAACATGTAGAGGAGTGGCGATAGTACTGAAGTCCTGAATGAAGTGCCAGATAAGTTTGCAAAGCCCAAGAAGCATTGCAGTTCCTTAACTGATATGGGTGTGGGCCATGATGTGACTGCTGAGACCTTTGTCTGGTCCATGCTTACTCCCTCAGAACTGATTATGTACTCTAGAAGAGAGATCTGGTTGACATGAAATTCACACTTCTCTGTCTTGACAAAGAGATGGTTCTCGAGCAAGTGAGATAGTATAGACCTGATATGTTCTAAATGATTCTCTTTATCAGGGGAGTAAATCAAGATATTGTCAATGTAAGCAATTACAAATTTCCACAACATGTCCCTTAAGACATCATTTACCAGACACTGGAAGACGCTTGGTGCTGAAGAAAGGCCATAAGGCATAACCAGGTATTCAAAATGGCTGCTGATGGTGCTAAAAGCCATCTTCCATTTGTCACCCTCTCAGTTTGGAAAAGATCTTAGCTGATTTTCATTGTTCCAAGCCAGAAGACACCAGAGGGATTGGATATGGGTATTTCACACTGATTTGATTTAGTCCTCGGTAATCGATACAGGGCTGGAGACCTCCTCCCTTCGTTTCAACAAAGAAGAAGCTTGCTGACACTGGAGAGGTAGATGGTCTGATGTAACCTTGTTTCAGCACCTCTTGTACATATTCTTCCATGGCAGCTTGTTCCTTTAGGGACAATGAATAGATTCAGTTGCGAGGAGGAGTCTTGCCTGGGAGGAGGTCAATGGCACAATCATAGGGATGATGAGGGGGTAAGCCACATGCTTTACCTTTGCTGAAAACCTCTTTCAGATCAAGATAACAGGCCACAATGTTATCAAGAAAATCAGGTAGAGAGCTTTCCACAGAGGTAGATGAGATGGCTAATTGAGGGAGTTGTAAACAATTCTGAAAACATGCTGATGACCATTGTACGATGTCCTTTTTCTGCCAGGAGATTAAGGGGTCATGGAGTTGAAGCCAGGGGTACCCTTGAATTATGTTATGAGCTGTTTGGGTGATGAACAGAGAAATGTGCTTGGAATAAAGGGCCCCCACCTGAATCTGGAGAGGAGTGGTGCAAGTGGTGATCAGTCCTTTTCCAATGGGACCCCCATCAATGGTCTTTATTTTAACTGGTCTTTGTAGGTTATCAGTGGACAGGTTGAGTCTTTGGATGATCGAGCAGTTGATGAGATTTCCTTCTGCCCCTGAGTCTATAAATGCAGAGAGGACATGGGTCAAGTCTGGCAGCTTCAATAGCACTGTAAAGGATTGTGTTTTAGGACTGATTACAGAACTCACCAGCCTGGGTCGATTGCTACCTTGACGGGCCATAGCTCCCTGAGGTGGGCGGACAGGGCATTTAGCAATGAGATGGCTTAACTTGCCACAGTAGAAGTACAGACCCTCTCACTGTCTTCTTTCTCTCTCAGATCATTGTAACCATGTGCAATAAATCTCCATGGGAGTCAGTGTGTTCATGGGAGGAGAAGGAGGTGTTGATGATAACAGTGAGGGCCTGTTCATGATTAGGTGGTCCAGATGAATCACTAAGTCAATGAGGGAGTCTAGGGACAGATATTCATCATAGTAAGCCAATTCACTCAGTACTTCTGGACGCAACCCTTGCCAGAAAGTAGCTTTTAATGCAGGTTCATTCCAACCACTGCCAGCAGCCAGTGTGCGAAAGTCCAGGGTGTATTCTGTGACTCTTCTGTTCCCTTGTTTAATTGTTAGGAGACTCTCATCGACCTCTAATCCCTTGGGTTCATTCAAGTTCAAGTTCAAGTCAACTTTATTGTCAATAATGCCATATGTGCAGGACATACAGAGAATTGAAATTGCGTTTCCCTCTTATCCACGGTGCAAACAGTAATGAACATGAAATATAAAATATAGGTACAAGATATAAACTTTATTTTAAAAAGGGGGGGGGGGGGTATTTACACACACAAGCTAAAGCTATCTAAGAAAAGACAGTGGCAATCCAGAAAGTGCAAATGTGGCAGTGTGAACAGAATTAACGGTATAAATTTAAATGTGACAAATGACAATATAAACAGAATGAACAATGTAAATGGGAACGGCAGTCTGACAGTATAGTAATTATCAGTATAAATATAAATACAACCCCGACTCCAAAAAAGTTGGGACAAAGTACAAATTGTAAATAAAAATGCAATGCAATAATTTACAAATCTCAAAAACTGATACTGTATTCACAATAGAACATAGACAACATATCAAATGTCGAAAGTGAGACATTTTGAAATTTCATGCCAAATATTGGCTCATTTGAAATTTCATGACAGCAACACATCTCAAAAAAGTTGGGACAGGGGCAATAAGAGGCTGGAAAAGTTAAAGGTACAAAAAAGGAACAGCTGGAGGTTAGTTAACCTCCAAAAAGTTAACCCTAGGTCATTAACATGACTGGGTATAAAAAGAGCATCTTGGAGTGGCAGCGGCTCTCAGAAGTAAAGAAGAAAAAGAAGAAGCCGTATCTAAACATGATCCAGAAGCGCAGACGTCTTCTCTGGGCCAAGGCTCATTTAAAATGGAATGTGGCAAAGTGGAAAACTGTTCTGTGGTCAGATGAATCAAAATTTGAAGTTCTTTATGGAAATCAGGGACGCCGTGTCATTCAGACTAAAGAGGAGAAGGACGACCCGAGTTGTTATCAGCGCTCAGTTCAGAAGCCTGCATCTCTGATGGTATGAGGTTGTATTAGTGCGTGTGGCATGGGCAGCTTACACATCTGGAAAGACACCATCAGTGCTGAAAGGTATATCCAGGTTCTAGAGCAACATATGCTCCCATCCAGATGACATCTCTTTCAGGGAAGACCTTGCATTTTCCAACATGACAATGCCAAACCACATACTGCATCAATTACAGCATCATGGCTGCGTAGAAGAAGGGTCCGGGTACTGAACTGGCCAGCCTGCAGTCCAGATCTTTCACCCATAGAAAACATGTGGCGCATCATAAAACGGAAGATATGACAAAAAAGACCTAAGACAGTTGAGCAACTAGAATCCTACATTAGACAAGAATGGGTTAACATTCCTCTCCCTAAACTTGAGCAACTTGTCTCCTCAGTCCCCAGATGTTTACAGACTGTTGTAAAGAGAAAAGGGGATGTCTCACAGTGGGAAACATGGCCTTGTCCCAACTTTTTTGAGATGTGTTGTTCACATTCACATTACATTATCTCTAACCGCTTTATCCTTCTACAGGGTCGCAGGCAAGCTGGAGCCTATCCCAGCTGACTACGGGCGAAAGGCGGGGTTCACCCTGGACAAGTCGCCAGGTCATCACAGGGCTGACACACAGACACAGACAACCATTCACACTCACATTCACACCTACGGTCAATTTAGAGTCACCAGTTAACCTAACCTGCATGTCTTTGGACTGTGGGGGAAACCGGAGCACCCGGAGGAAACCCACGTGGACACGGGGAGAACATGCAAACTCCACACAGAAAGGCCCTCGCCGGCCCCGGGGCTCGAACCCAGGACCTTCTTGCTGTGAGGCGACAGCGCTAACCACTACACCACTGTGCCGCCCAGATGTGTTGTTGTCATGAAATTTAAAATCACCTAATTTTTCTCTTTAAATGATACATTTTCTCAGTTTAAACATTTGATATGTCATCTATGTTCTATTCTGAATAAAATATGGAATTTTGAAACTTCCACATCATTGCATTCCATTTTTATTTACAATTTGTACTTTGTCCCAACTTTTTTTGAATTGGGGTTGTAAATAAATATGGCAGTATGAGCAGAATTTTCAGTGTAAGTATAAATATGGCAGATATGACAGTATAAACAGTGTAGCAGTGAAGTCTATCAAAGATAAAAGATGTATAAAGTGTAAACAGTGTTGTAAACAGTTTTTATATAGTGCAATTAACTTAAAAAATGTGTAGACAGTATTGTAAACAGTTTTTACATAGTGCAATTGAATTTCGTTACAGTTCGTTAAAGTGGCTGGTGACATTTGGTTTGTGTATTAAGCAGTCCCCCCAGGATTTCACGGGCCTTTTTTGTGATTGTTGTGGGCTAAAATGTCTGATGTTGCGGGGGGTTTTCCAAAAAATTGCGATGAAAGTTGCGGTGTTTTTTTAGGTTTTTGTTGCAATTACATTGCAGGAGGAAGTGAAAGTTGCGAGAAATTGTTGCGATTTTCTCTTTTTGTGATTAAAATTGAGTGATATGTTAAATATTAAGTTATTACTGAAAAACTATTGATTAAAAAAAACAAAGACACTGAGAAATGGTCCTATAAACAACTTTACCAATATAAAAGATTACCAGGACTACAAAAATGCAGAAAAATAGGCTTTACTTATCCAAATGCACCTGTTGGTTCAAAAGTTAAAGTGCAGAGAACCTCACAGCACAACATGAAGTTACCTTAAAATATAATATAAATGACTCAGCTTTCATGTAAGAAAAAAAACACTATTAATACTAGTACTGTGTGCAGGCAGTCTCTCCTGAAGACTAAATTAAACAATAATTATAAACTAATGAAATAAATGGCTCAGGCTTCATAGAAGAAAAAAACAATTTGAACAGAATCTCACAGTATGATGCTGAAGCTGCCTAAACAATGGAAAATAAAATACCATTTTGGCAAAAATGTTGGCATCCATTAATTTCTTGTATTAAGTAAAAAATAATGTAATGTAAAGTGCACACAGTCCTTCACTGTAAACATAACACACTTTCAGTAACAGAATTTAAGCCTATATAAACACTGACTCACACATGCTGCTTCTCTTGAATGTATACACGGAAGTAAGCAGTGTTGCCAGATACTGCTGACGTTTTTCAGGCCAAAATAAGTTCAAAACCCACCAAAATGCACTTGAAACCGCCCAATCTGGCAACACTGGAAGTAAGGCAGAAGGTAGTTTGTTGACGTCACCTCAAGATGATGCCAACGATTGGTCAAATTTGTGGGAAAGTTGCAGTGATTGGATATAATTGCAACACTGCCCTGAATTCGCGGGGATTGGTTGAATTTGCATTGAAGTTGCAAATCGCAACATTGTGAAATCCTGGAGGGTCTGATTAAGGGAAGGGGGTACTGGCCTGGGAGGGAGTTCAGCATCCTGATGGCCTGGTGGATGAAGCTGTCTCTCAGTCTGCTGGTTCTCGCCCGGAGGCTTCTCATTCTCCTCCCAGAAGGCAGGAGGCTGAAGATGTGGTGGTTGGGATGGGTGGAGTTGCCCGCAATGCTGAGTGCTCTGAGGGCCAGGCGTGTGTTGTAAATATCCTGAAGGGAGGGTAGGGGGACACCGACGATCTTCTCAGCTGCTCTCACTATGCACTGCAGGGTCTTCCGGCAGGATGCAGTACAGCCGCCGTACCACACAGTGATGCAGCTGGTCAGCATGCTCTCGATGGTTCTGCGGTAGAAGGTCTGCATGATAGGGACTGGTGCTCTAGCTCTTTTCAGTCTGCGGAGGAAGTAGAGGCGCTGCTGATCTTTCCTGGCCAGCGATGTGGTGTTGCTGCTCCAGGAGAGATCCTCGGTGAGGTACACACCCAGGAACTTGGTGCTGCTCACTCTCTCCACAGCGGCACCGTTGATGGTCAGTGGAGAATGCTGGGTGGAGGCTCTCCGGAACTCGACAACCATCTCCTTCATCTTCTCCACATTAAGAGAGAGATTGTTGTCTCTGCACCATGCGGCCAGTTGGCTCACCTCATCCCTGTAGTATGACTCATCATTGTTGTTAATGAGCCCCACCACAGTCGTGTCATCCGCAAACTTGATGAAAAGGTTGCTGTTGTGTGTTGGTGTGCAGTCGTGGGTCAGCAGGGTAAAGAGAAGGGGGCTGAGCACACATCCTTGGGGGGCTCCTGTGTTCAGTATGATGGTGCTGGATGTGTTGCTGCCAACCCGGACTGCCTCTGGTCTTCCGGTCAGGAAGTCCAGCAACCAGTTGCAGAGGGAGGTGTTTAGTCCTAGACAGTCCAGTTTCTGTATCAGCTGCTGGGGGATGATTGTGTTAAATGCTGAACTAAAGTCTAAGAACAGTATCCACATGTAAGAGTCCTTAGTGTCCAGGTGAGTGAGAGCTGAGTGGAGAGCGGTGGAGATTGCATCATCAGTGGACCGATTGGCCTGATATGCAAATTGGTATGGGTCCATGGAGGGAGGGAGGATGGATTTGATGTGCTGCATGACTAACCACTCGAAGCACTTCATAATGATGGGGGTCAGTGCCACAGGGCGGTAGTCGTTGAAGCAGGATGGAGAGGCCTTCTTTGGAACAGGGATGATGGTGGTGCTCTTCAAGCAGGTGGGAACAACAGCTTGGCTCAGGGAGGTGTTGAAGATGTCTGTGAGCACTTCTGTGAGCTCCTCTGCACAGTCCTTTAGCACACGACCTGGAATGTTGTCAGGTCCTACAGCTTTGCAGGTGTTGATCCTGGAGAGGGATCTCCTCACACTGGCTGGAGACAGGGACAGCACCTGGTCATCTGGAAGGGGTGGTGTCTTCTGTGTAGGCATGCTGTTGTTGGCTTCAAACCATCCAAAAAAGTTGTTTAGACTGTTCAGCAGAGTGATGTCCTTGTCACAGGTCTGTGGTTGAGGTTTATAGTCCGTGATGGTCTGTATCCCCTGCCACAGGCTCCTTGTGTCTCTGCTGTCAGTGAAATGATGGGCTATTCTGCTGCTGTACTGTTTCTTTGCTAATCTGATGCCACGGGACAAGTTGGCTCTTTCTGATCTCAGACCAGCCTCATCACCTGCTCTGAAAGCAGCGTTCCGGGCTTTCAGTAACTGATAGACTTCCCCCATCAGCCATGGTTTCTGGTTGGCCCGTACTGTGATGGTCTTAGTGTCCGTGACATCATCAGTGCATTTACTAATGTTCATGATCAAACACTCACTTAAAAAGTTCCAGGAAATGATCGTAGAATGTGGTGTGTTCACCATCATGCTCCCACACAGTGCTGGCCCACTGTAAAGACTTACTCATGAGTAAGGTGAGAAATTTTGCAATCTTCTGTTCGTCAAAAAACCTGGAGGGTGAAGTACAGGGAGCATTGGAACAGAAATCCTTTACACTGTGATAATTCACCCGAGAACTTTACCAGTAGAGGACTGAGTTGAGCTGTGCTGGCAGGGGATGTGGGGTGTGTTAGGAGGGCCTGCAACATTACAGCAGCAAGCTGCGTCATTCTGGTGTTGAGGTCGCTGAGCATCTACTGATGTTCACCCAACAAGTTTCCTTGAGCATTGAGTGCAGTCTGCTTTGACTCCTCTGCTGCATCCATCGGTGGCGAGGTATCCTGTCAGAGAGCAGGCACTTACGGATGCAAGTGCAGGGGAGACTGGGGGCTTTGCAAACAGCACTATGAGTCAAATCAAGGAGCAGGAATCATAGTCAGGAAACGAGTGGGGGTCAGTCAATCAGCAAATGGCACAACGAAAGAAAAACAATGAAACGAGGTCAAGACTAAACGTAAACACTGGTCATACATGGAAGGTCAGACAGAAATCAAAATGGCTTGGTAAAGTTAGTAATGGGACACTAAACAATACTTAATGAGGTTGGGAAGTGAGAGATAAACTTATATAGGTGAGATGGTAATTGGTGGGTGGGAGACAGGTGGTGTGATTAATAGTCAAGTGACAGAAGGTGTTGTGACTCTTGGGGCTTGTAGTCCAGAGCAGCTATGTTTGGAGGCTGCTCTGAACTCATGTTTTCAGCGCAGTTACTGAATAATAATAATAATAATAATAACAGAAGATTTTTTAAAATTTCAGGGCTTTCGGCGCTCTGTACATTTCTGCATGTAGCAGGAGAATGTTTTATATCTGCACTTCCTGGAACAATAAACACCAATAGATGCACCAATGTGGGCTTTTTGATAGCTAAATATAAATATTAGAGAATCATTATTACATAAATATAATACACAATTTAGCACTGACTAATGGTCATTTTACTTCCAGCTTCCTTTGTTTGTTTGTTTGTTTGTTTGTTTGTTTGTTTGTTTGTTTGTGTTTTTGCAGCGAAACTCAAAAAGTGGTGAATGGATTTTAATGAAATGTGTTTAATTATTCAGTCACTTTATTTAATTTACTGTTTAACTGACATCAAATTATTAAAGCGAGACGGCCTTTCGATTTCATAAAATCGGTGAAATCTAGTTCCCTCTGAAATGTGGTGATTGTGATATCTGTTTATTTCTGTAATATCTCACAAAATATCAGGCCATTCTGTGGCTGGAAAGTTATTTAATTTGAGGGGATTAAAGCAAATAATGTGCATGAAATCGCTCGCTTTGTGTAATCAAGCAGACAGAGGAAGTCCGTGTGCGCATGCGCAGGTTTACCTTCTTCTTCTTCTTCTTTTGGGTTTTACAGCAGCTGGCATCCACAGTGTTGCATTACTGCCATCTACAGGTTTCCCTTTGAGCGTGCACTGACAGTTCCATTATTCTGTCGCTAAACGAACAGCTGATCACACCGAGGTGCTCGCTGAGCGCCCATATTTATTAGTTTCATCCTGCGTTTCCTTTCCTTCATATAGAACATAATGTCTTTTCTTCTCGCTTTCCGTTACTGTAGTTGCTCTTTCACGTTTCATTCGCACACTCACGTCCTCCATTTTTCTCTCCTGTTTCAAATTTGTATCCCACAATGCCTTGCGCGAACGGGGAAAGCCCACCACGTGATGCATGACGTAGTATCTTGAATTGGATCATGGTGAAGCAGGAAAAAATAATGGAGAATTTCGGGACACGTGGCTCTAAATTCATTAATTGTTCTATTTAAAAAAAAACTAATAAAATTGGAAGTCTGTGATTCAAATTCAGTAGCTTTTAGTCACTAAACAAAAATAATTGGGTGTCCGGAAAATTCTTTTTATGACCTACACTTGAAAAATCTGAAAGGCAGTACAGCTTTAAGCTTATTAAAGTGATTAAAATGCTAAACTGTGATGTATAATTATGTGATGTATAATTACATCCTTTTGATTTCAATTAAATGGAAATTCAGTTCAATATTACAAATAAAATATTTACAGATATTTATAAGTTGTATTATATTGTATATATTTCTAATATTTGTACTGTTGAAGTTTTTGGGTGATTTTCCATATTGTTTTGTTCATAAATCAGATAAAGTTCTTCAACAGTAAAAACTGAATCTGAAATGTTATTAAACCTGTTAAAGTGAAATAACTCAGATTATACAGATCGCTGCATTTCGTTTCCACATCACTGCTTTATTACAGGACACTGTTTACTTCATGTGATGCAATAAAAATACTCCCACATTCCTGACCCTGAGTGTAAATCACACTGTCATTATGAAATAAATTCCATCCTTCAGTCAGAATTTTATCACCTGAACTAACAGCTGCACTGATTTCACTCCGCCACACGATGGCGCTACAGCATCACAGAACACCCAACTTCCGGCTCCCATTTTAATCCACAGAAACTGAGACCATGACATAATTAAACACACACACACATACACACACGCACAAGTGTGATGAGTAATCTCTTGATTTTAACACTCATCTCCAGGAACAAGCCGAGACGTGATGAAGATGAGGAGGAGGAGGAGGAGGATGGTAAAACAGTTGTTCAGCAGTGAGTGTAATAATGAGCTCAGCCTTCACTGCTGGGGAAATTTATTACATTTGTATTTTCATTACATTTATTCACGACACTCGAATCAGAACTCAAATTACAGATGTAACTGTGGGTCTGTAAACTCGGGATGTTAGTGATGGTCATGGTGAGAACCTGAAAAACACCCCACACGCACACACACCACAGTGTCCTGAGGAGGAGATAACCCTGATGATGAGCTGCTCGTCTCTTAACCAGTTCTGGTGCTGCTTTGTTGAACCGGTGTGGAGTTTGTTTTGATCCGTAAGTCAGTGTGTGTGGTGTTTGTTCTGCCTGATCTGTAATTCAGAGTGTTCTGAACTCATGACAGGATGAAGGGTTTTTGTATTCAGGACGATGTCTGCACCGAACCCACACGCTGATCCGAATCTGCCTTCAGCCTCTGACGGTGACTCAAACCTCACACTTCTGTCAGCATGTATTTAAACCATTAGCACTTAATCCTGCTGTTAATACTGACACAAACAGGAGCTTCATGTGTTTCAGTGAGAGAGCAGAAGCTTTAATCCACACACTTCTAAACCTTCAAGATCTCAATCTCAGCTCACTGATCAACTCGATGGTTCACCATCAAAATAAAACAGCGGCTGATAGAGCAGTGTGCACCATTACAGAAATAAAACAACAATCCAACTGAACATGTGCCGTGTGTGTGTGTGAGAGAGAGACCATTGTCACATTAAATAGTGAGACCGATTCCACCTCCGATGCCTTCGTAAGATCTGTGGCGTCTCGTGGAGGGACAGGATCCCAAACACAGATGTGCTGCAGTGATGTATAGAAGGAATGGAGGCTTTTCTCATCAAAAGGGCAACTCCAGTGGGTGGGGCACCCTGTCAGAATGGACCACACCTGTATACCGAGGGCTTTATTCCACAGAGAGTTAGTACAAGGCCATTGTAGCAAGGTGGACAGTACAGGAGGTATCAGGATGTTCTGAAATCCAACCTCAGAGCATGTGATATCTCCACTGACCCTGGGAGACACTGGCACTCAACCGCTCCAAGTGGCGTTCCACCAGCTTCAGCAGCACTGAGCAGCACATCACGCAGCTCTGTAAGACCCAAGACCTCCTTGTGATGACTTTGTTTGCTTGGACTGTCAACATCAATGTTGATCAAGAACAGGACTGATCAGCCACCGAAGAACACGTCAATCAACACTAGTAAACTTGAGCTCAGAGAGAAACATGATCCATCGATGACAACAGCCCAGTCCATCAGCATCATCATCATGTGTCATGCACCAAGTGAAACAATGACCTGAGTATTATGAGACTCGTGACCCAATCAACAGTACAGAGCTGATGGTAGTGTGCTAACCAGCTAACGCTAGCCACATTGAAGAAGAAAGGATTCTGTAGGTGATGTTAAGTAAGTAAATTTTATTTATATAGCACTTTTCACAGGCGGCACGGTGGTGTAGTGGTTAGCGCTGTCGCCTCACAGCAAGAAGGTCCGGGTTCGAGCCCCATGGCCGGCGAGGGCCTTTCTGTGTGGAGTTTGCATGTTCTCCCCGTGTCCGCGTGGGTTTCCTCCGGGTGCTCCGGTTTCCCCCACAGTCCAAAGACATGCAGGTTAGGTTAACTGGTGACTCTAAATTGAGCGTAGGTGTGAATGTGAGTGTGAATGGTTGTCTGTGTCTATGTGTCAGCCCTGTGATGACCTGGCGACTTGTCCAGGGTGAACCCCGCCTTTCGCCCGTAGTCAGCTGGGATAGGCTCCAGCTTGCCTGCGACCCTGTAGAACAGGATAAAGTGGCTAGAGATAATGAGATGAGATGAGATGAGCACTTTTCACAGATAAAAATCACAAAGTGCTTCACAGATAAAACACAATAAAATTAAGGAATATTAAGGAAATTAAGGAATTAATTAAGGAAATTAAGGAAAAATATATTAAGGAAATTAAGATTCCAGCAGCATCATTACAGATAAACAGAGAAATACAGAAAACTTCTAGATAAATTAAAATAAATTAAGTATTTACATATACAAATATAAAAAGAATAAGATATGGGGAAGAGAAGAAGGGGGGAGGGGGAAGGAGGGGGGAAAGGTGGGAAGGAGGGGGGGCGGTGGCAGGAGAGATATTGCACTTTATATTGCACATTATGTTGCACATTGTCCAGCATTGCTTATTGTTAGGCTAGGCTACTGCTCCTTCCCTTCCTCCGTCCTCCTGTTCCCCCTCCTCCCCCCCAGAGAGGAGTTATACAGTCTGATGGCATGAGGGACAAAGGAGTTTTTAAGTCTGTTCATCCTGCACTTGGGAAGGAGCATTCTGTCACTGAACAGGCTCCTCTGGTTGCTGATGACGGTGTGCAGAGGGTGACTGGCCTCGTCCATGATGTTCAGTAGTTTGTCCATAGACCTCTTCTCTGCCACCATCACCAGAGAGTCCAGTTTCATGCCGACCACAGAGCCGGCCCGCCTGATCAGTTTGTCCAGTCTGGATGTGTCCTTCTTGGATGTGCTGCCCCCCCAGCACACCAAGGTGTAAAACAGGACACTGGTGACCACAGACGGATAGAACATCCACAGGAGTTTCCTGCAGATGTTAAAGGACCGCAGCCTCCTAAGGAAGTATAGCCTGCTCTGCCCCTTCCTGTATAAGTGATTGGTGTTGCAAGTCCAGTCCAGCTTGCTGTCCAGCCACAGCCCGAGGTACTTGTAGGAATCCACAGCCTCCACCTCGACTCCCTCGATCAGAACTGGTCGTGACCTTGGTCTGGACCTCCCAAAGTCAATGACCAGCTCCTTGGTCTTCGAGGTGTTGAGCTGCAGATGGTTCCTGTTGCACCACACAGCAAAGTCCCTCACCAGGCTCCTATTCTCCTCCTCTCTGTCGTCACTGATACACCCAACGATGGCTGTGTCATTGGCGAACTTCTGAATATGACACAGGTCCGAGTTGTAGCAGAAGTCCGTGGTGTACAGGGTGAAGAGAAGAGGGGCCAGCACCGTGCCCTGGGGTGCTCCGGTGCTGCTAATCACAGTGTCAGATGTGATGTCCTTCAGCCTGATGTACTGCGGCCTGTTGGTGAGGTAGCTGGAGATCCAGGTGACCAGGCAGGGGTCCACTCGCATCCTGTTCAGTTTGTCCTGAAGCAAAAGGGGCTGGATGGTGTTGAAGGCACTCAAGAAGTCCAAGAAGAGGATCCTCACTGTGACATTTCCCTTATCCAGATGCGAGTGGGCTCAGTGTAGCAGGTAGAGGATGGCGTCTTCCACACCAACACCTGCCCGGTACGCAAACTGCAGACATGGGCATGTTGTACCTGGGGTCTGAGGAGGCTGATGAAGAGCCGCTCCAACGTCTTCATCAGATGTGAAGTGAGTGCCACCGGTCCGAAGTCGTTCAGCTCGCTAGGCCGATTCTTTTTGGGAACTGGAACGATACATGATGTCTTCCAGAGGGTTGGCACTCTCCCCAGCTGCAGGCTGAGGTTGAAGATGCATTGGAGTGGTTCACCCAGTTCAGCAGCGCAGGTCTTCAGTAGTCGGGAACACACCTTTTCCGGGCCTGCTGCTTTCCTGGGGTGAAGCTTCCTCAGTTGACCTCTGACCTGGTCTGCAGTAATGCATGGAGGAGTCTGTGTTGAGGTGGGGGAGGAGGGGGCTGCTGTGATGACTGGGGGGAGGTGTGTTGAGGGAAGAAGGAGAGATGGCTGCAGTGAGGGAGAGGGTGGGGGGGACGTGGGCTGGTTGAACCGGTTGAAGAAGTCATTCAACTCGTTCGCCCGCTCCACTGTCCTCTCAACAACTCTGGTCTTTGTATTGTGGCCTGTGATGGTTTTCACACCTTCCCAGACCTCCCTCATGCTGTTCTCCTTCAGCTTCTGCTCCATCTTTCTCCTGTAGCTGTCCTTAGCTTCCCTCATGCAGCGTTTCACCTCCTGCTGTGCTGCTTTCATCGCCTCCCTGTCCCTGCTCCTGAAGGCGGCCTTCTTCCTGTTGAGGACAGCTTTGACTTCCTGTGTTACCCATGGCTTGTTATTAGGGTAACACCATACAGTCTTAGAGGGGGAAACCACGTCTGCACAGAAGTTGAGGTAATCCATCAGACAGTGTGTCAGCCCCTCTATGTCCTCACAGTGTGAGCTAAGCAGCACATCCCAGTCCGTGATGTTATAGCAGTCTCTGAGGGCATCTTCCATTTCAGGGGACCACCTCCTGATGGAGCTAGTTGTTGCAGGCTGCCTTTGGACCAGGGGGGTGTACTTCAGCTGTAGATGAACCAGGTTGTGGTCAGACTTCCCTAGTGGGGGGAGGGGTGTGACTCTGTATGCATCCCTCACATTAGCATAGAGCAAGTCAATTGTCCTGTTGTTCCTTGTTGGACAATCCACAGTCTGGTAAAAAGCAGCCAAAGTAGAGTCCAAAGTAGTGTGATTAAAGTCCCCAGAAATGATCATAAATGCCTCAGGGTGCTGTGTCTGCAGCCTTAGAGTGAATCCTCTCACATGCAGCGGCTGCGTATGCCCTCGGATGGATGTAAACACAGATGGTGATCACGTGACTGAACTCCCTTGGCAGATAATATGGCCGCAGGCTAACAGCTAGCAGCTCCAAGTCCAGGCAACATAAAACTGTCTTTACAGAGATATGTGCCGGGTTACACCAGCGGTTGTTAACATAAATGATGAGTCCCCTACCTTTGCTTTTCCCGGACGTCTCTGTCGGCTCTCACAGCAGTGAATCCCCACAGGTCCACATTAGCATCCGGTACGAGGTGTGTTAGCCATGTCTCTGTAAAGATAAATAAGCTGCTCTCCCGGTAAATCCGCTGGTTGTTCAGAGCGGAAAGCTCGTCGACCTTATTCGGCAGCGAGTTCACATTCCCCATGATAACGGAGGGAATGGATGGTTTGTAGTGCCGCTGGTTGCCCGCTAGCCTAGCCTTTTGCTTAGCTCTGGCTTTGCAGCCCCTGGATTTCCTCCTCAGCTCCGCCAGGATGGGGTGTCATATCCCAGCTTGTCCCATTATTTTCAAGGCCAGCAGGTCCTCTCTCGAATAAGCAAGAAAACTGGCTCCTGGTTGCATGTTAAAGTTAAAAATATCCATGCGATATAAGTAAATCACACTATGTCTTCATAAGAAGAGCAGAAAAGTAAAAAAGGTGAGAAAAAAGAGGTTTAAAGAGCTAAAAACTACAGAGCTACTGGAGACGCAGCCGTCTCACATAGTGCCCCACAAAGTTTACCATAGATGTGCATTGGTTGTTAAAAGATAAAACAAAAACATCAATATCACTATGAGCCATGTTGGCATCAAACAAGAGTGAGAACCTTTCAGCAGTAGCCTGGTTTATGATTCGCCTTTGTCTTAGTGGTTTGGGAGGCAAATGATCCAGGTAAAATGAGAGATTAAAATAAATACAACTGTGGTCACTCACATGAACATCCTCCACACATATGCCATCTATGTTTAAACCCAAGGAGAAAACCAGGTCCAATGTATGACCCTTTATATGTGTGGGGCCGGAGACATGTTGCTTAAAGTTAAAAGACTCTGTAATAGTGATGAGTTCTGCAGCTATATTACAGGACACATTGTCAGTATGAAGATTGAAATCTCCTAATATTAAAACATTCTCCATTTTGATAATAAATGCTAAAAAGTCTGTAAAGTCAGTTAAGAAGACTCCTGCAACACCAGGAGGTCGATAAATCAAAATACAATAAAAAGATTTTAGGTGACCAACCTTTATCATTTGTAACTCAAATGAAGAAAAGGAGTCCGAGTTCATCAGCCTGCATGTAAATCTGTCCTGAAATACAGCAGCCAGTCCTCCAACACATCCAAAAAGACATGGAGATCTGATGACAGAGCAGCCAGATGGGCAGATTTCCTTCAGATGAATAAACTCCATTTGTTGCTGCAATGTCTCAGTCAGAAACATAAAGTCCAAAGATTCCTTCATAAAAATCAAAATCAAATCAAGTTTATTTGTATAGCGCTTTTAACAATAAACATTGTCGCAAAGCAGCTTTACAGAATTTGAACGACTTAAAACATGAGCTAATCTATCCCCAATGAGCAAGCCTGTGGCGACGGTGGCAAGGAAAAACTCCCTCAGACGACATGAGGAAGAAACCTCGAGAGGAACCAGACTCAAAAGGGAACCCATCCTCATTTGGGCAACAACAGACAGCCTGACTATAATATTAACAGTTTTAACAGGTATAACCCTCAGCTGTCCTCATGGGGCCGTCCTTCACAGGAGCGGTGTGATAAAACTCCGACCAGACACAGGGCACCAGGATGGATCAAGCAGGTCCGAGGGGCAGAAGAGGCCAGCATCTCAATCCCAGGATCAACATGTAACTCAGAGGGACAGATTGGGGGGGGGGGGGGGAAGAGCGAGAGAAAGAAAACACGTTGTTAGGTATGCCCTAAAAATGTCAAGTATTAAATCTGTGTGGTAGGCTCGCAGAGACGAGAGTCTTTACATCAGGCATAACACACAACAATGGCATGTTAATATGGTAAAATATATCATGACCTGCTCTGGCTGGATGCTTGATTGGGTGATGGGAGCACACTCCTCAGCAATGAGGAGATGCAGATGGGACCCTTAGGGCTGGCCAAGACAATTCAGTTACATTTCACTGGGTCTGGGACATGCGACAGAATGTCTGACGGCTGATTCCCTGCAGGCTACGATAGCCAGTCGAGGTCTCCACCCTCTCCACCAAAAGATTTCCTGTTGACTCCATGTAACTCAGAGGGACAGATTTGGGGTGGGGGGGAGGGAAAGAAAACACAGGTGGTTAGGTATGCCCAATATCACCTGAATAAGTAGGAACAGTATACATATTGCACCGAGTACAAGCAGGGACTCCGGCAACTAACTATGACAGCATAACTAAAAGGGGAGAGCCAGAAGGTAACACAGGCATGAGGGAGCCCCGGGACATAAAGCAGCCAGCCACTACACCGTCAACAAACTCGAGTGAGCAAGCGAGTGGGGACTGACAGCATCCATACATCCCAGTTTACCAAAACACTCTATGTCTGAGGACCCTCCAGATCTACTCCTTTACCTCATAAACACTATTAACAAAAGGCTTGACTAAACAGATATGTTTTCAGCCTAGACTTAAATGCTGAGACTGTGTCTGATTCCCGAACATTACTTGGAAGGCTGTTCCATAACAGTGGGGCTTTGTAAGAAAAGGCTCCGCCCCCTGATGTAGCCTTCACTATACGAGGTACCAGCAGATAGCCTGCACCTTTTGATCTAAGTAGGCGTGGCAGGTCATAGAGGAGCAGAAGTTCACTCAGGTACTGTGGTGCGAGACCATTTAGTGGTTTAAAGGTCAATAGTAGTATTTTATAATCAATACGAAATTTGATTGGGAGCCAATGCAGTGTGGATAAGACAGGCGTGATGTGGTCATATTTTCTAGTTCTAGTAAGGACTCTTGCTGCTGCATTTTGAACTAACTGGAGCTTGTTTATGCACTTATTGGAACATCCAGACAGTAAGGCATTACAATAATCCAACCTGGAGGTAACGAAAGCATGGACTAGTTTTTCTGCATCATGCAATGACATTAAATTTCTTATCTTTGCAATATTTCTGAGATGAAAGAAAGCTATCCGGGTGATGTTATCAATGTGAGTTTCGAATGAAAGACTGGGGTCAATAATCACTCCGAGGTCTTTTACTGCTGCACGTGAAGAAACAGAAAGGCCATCCAGAGTTACTGTGGAATCAGAAAACTTACTTCTAGCTGTATGTGGTCCGAGTACAAGTACTTCAGTCTTGTCAGAGTTAAGCAGAAGGAAATTAATAAGCATCCAGTGTCTAATGTCCTTAACACATTCCTCAATTCTATTAAGCTGGTGTCTCTCATCAGGTTTTGCAGAGACATACAACTGTGTGTCATCAGCGTAACAGTGGAAACTAATACAATGTTTACGAATAATATCGCCCAGAGGTAACATATATAGAGAAAAAAGCAGTGGACCCAAGACAGAACCTTGTGGAACACCAAACTTTACCTCGGTACGTCTAGAAAGATCACCATTTATATCAACATACTGATAACGATCAGTTAGATAAGACCTGAGCCAGGAGAGGGCAATTCCCTTAACTCCCACAACATTTTCTAGTCTATCCAGAAGAATGGAATGATCAATGGTATCAAATGCTGCACTAAGGTCAAGCAACACAAGCAGCGAGACACAGCCCTGATCAGACGCCAACAGTAGGTCGTTTACTACTTTAACCAGTGCTGTCTCTGTGCTATGGTGAGGTCTAAATCCTGACTGATACATTTCATGGATGTTATTCCTATGTAAATATGAGCATAACTGCTGTGCCACAGCTTTTTCAAGGATCTTGGAGATAAAGGGGAGGTTTGATATTGGCCAATAATTGGACAGCTGACAGGGATCAAGGTCAGGTTTTTTAATCAGGGGTTTGATAACTGCTAGTTTAAAGGATTTGGGTACATAGCCAATCATAAGAGAAGAATTTATTATTTTTAGAAGCGGTTCAATTACTTCAGGTATTATCTGTTTGAATAGATGTGTCGGTAAGGGATCTAGTACGCAAGTTGAGGCTTTTGATGTAGAGATTAATGAAAGTAATTCAGTTTCTTTTAGGGGAGTAAAACATTCTAACTGATGATCTGATACAGTTATATTGTTAACTACAAGGTCACTTTCATTGTCTAACCTTAAATTAGTAGTTTGAATTTTTTGTCGGATATTCTCAATTTTGTCATTAAAAAAATTCATGAAGTCATTGCTACTACATACTGCAGGTGTGCATGTGTCTATAGTGGACTTATTCCTGGTTAATTTTGCTACAGTATTAAATAGGAATCTAGGATTATTTTTGTTATCTTCTATTAGGGAGGAGAAATATGTTGATCTCGCAGCACTAAGAGCTTTTCTATACTTCAGGAAGCTCTCCTTCCAAGCTAATTTGAACACTACCAATTTTGTTTGACGCCATTTACGTTCCAATTTTCGAGTGGTCTGTTTTAATGTGCGAGTGTCATCATTATACCAGGGTGCTAATTTTTTGTCTCTGACCATTTTCCTTTTTAGAGGAGCTACATTATCTAAAGTATGGCAGAATGTTGACTCTAAGCATTCAGTTGCCTGATCAAGTTCTGCAGGGGCTGACAGTGACCCAATCAAAGTTGACAGCTCTGGGAGATCATTTATAAAGCTCTGTGCAGTAGTTGACGTGAAAGTACGTTTAATACAGTAGCGTGGTGAGGTGCATATATTATTACTCAGACATATTTTGAATGGGATGAGACAATGATCTGAGATAACTTCAGACTGTGGAAGTGTGACTATATTGTCTACGTTTAATCTGAATGTTAGTATTAGATCAAGGGTGTGACCACCATTATGGGTCGGTCCTATGACATTCTGATTAATCCCGACTGAATCTAAGATGGACACAAAGGCTGTTTTTAAAGGGTCTTCTGGGTTATCGAAGTGAATATTAAAATCTCCGACAACTAAAGCTTTGTCTAAGGAAATAACCAGATCTGAGATAAAATCTGCAAATTCAGAAAGAAACTCAGAATATGGCCCCGGGGGCCTGTAAATAATAAGCAATGGAATTAACTGGGTAGACTTATTTTTCAAGGCTACATACATTATATGAGTATGAAGAACTTCAAATGTATTAAATTTATAACCAGGTTTGTGTGTTACACCTAGATAATTGTTATAAATAACCGCGACGCCTCCTCCTCTGCCAGTTAGACGAGGCTGGTGTATATAACTGTATCCAGGAGGACTCGCTTCATTTAATGCTATATATTCATTTGGCTTAATCCATGTTTCTGTTAAACACAGTACATTAAACTCCTGATCAGTAATGAGTTCATTAACCATTAGCGCTTTAGATGTAAGAGATCTAATATTTAATAGCCCCACCTTTAGATCAAAGGTGCTGGCAGCAGCTGTACAGTCAGTATGATCTAATTTTATATTGATTAGGTTACTGGAACAAACTCTCTGAAAATTTCTACCTTTTTGTTGAGCTCGGGGAACAGACACAGTCTCGATGTAGTGGGCCCTGAGTGACGACTCTGTGCAGCTAGCAGACAGTCGGTTTAGCCTGTTCGTCTGCTCCCTGGCCTTGGCTCTGGATTGTCAGAAATTAACTAGGCCTGTTCTGAGACTATGACCTATGCTGCAGGAAATGAGAGCAGCACCTTCCCGAGTGGGATGGATACCGTCCCGCCCTAACAGGCCAGCAGTGCTGGTGGTAATGGTGGTGATGATGAGGATGATGATGATGGGATGATGGTGATGATGATGATGATGATGATGATAGTGGTGATGATGATGATGGTGATGATGGTGGTGATGATGATGGTGGTAATGA
The DNA here is from genome assembly GCF_027579695.1 of Neoarius graeffei. Lineage (NCBI taxonomy): Eukaryota > Metazoa > Chordata > Actinopteri > Siluriformes > Ariidae > Neoarius > Neoarius graeffei. The sequence continues at coordinate 1,040,246 of NC_083583.1, read as the reverse complement.
TGGGGATGATGATGATGGTGGTGGTGGTGGTGGTGATGTAGATGATGATGGTGATGATGGTAGTGGTGGTGATGATGGTGGTGATGATGATGATGATAGTGGTGATGATGGTGGTGATGATGATGATGATAGTGATGATGATGATGATGATGATGGTGGTGATGATGATGGTAGTGGTGATGATGATGATGATGATGGTGATGAAGATGATGGTCATGATGATGGTGGTGGCGATGGTGATGGTCATGGTGGTGATGATAATGGAGATGATGATGATGGTGGTGATGATAATGGGGATGATGGTGATGGTGATGGTGACGATGCTGATGATAATGGGGATGATGACGGTGGTGGTGATGGTGATATCATGATGGTGGTGGTGATGATGGTTATGATAAAGGGGATGATGATGGTGATAATAATGGGGATGATGGTGGTGGTGGTGGTGATGATGATGATGGTGGTGGTGATAATGGTGATGATAATGGCTATGATAATAGGGATGATGGTGGTGATGATAATGGGGATGATGGTGGTGGTGGTGATGATCATGGTAACGATAATGGTGATGATGATGATCATGGTAATGATGATGATCGTGGTAATGATAATGGTGACGATGATGATGATCGTGGTAATGATAATGGTGATGATGATTATTATGATTATCGTGGTAATGATGATGGTGATGATGATCATAGTAATGATAATGGTGATGATAATCATGATGATGATGATGGTGATGATAATGGTGATGGTGATGACAATGGTGGTGGTGGTGATGATCATGATGATAATGATGATGGTGGTGGTGATGATGGTGATGACAATGGTGTTGATGATACTGTTGATGATGATGGTGGTGGTGGTGGTGGTGATGATAATGGTGATGATGATGATGTTGGTGATGATGATGATGATGATGATGGTGATGATGATGGGGATGGTCATGGTGGTGATGATAATGGGGATGATGATGATGGTGGTGGTGATGATAATGGGGATGATGGTGATGGTGATGATGCTGATGATAATGGGGATGATGATGATGGTGGTGGTGATAGTGATGATGATGATGATGATGATCGTGGTGGTAATGGTTACGATATTGGGGATAATGATGATGGTGGTGGTGATGATGATGATGACGATGATGGTAGTGATGGTGGTGGTGATGATGGTTATGATAATGGGGATGATGGTGGTGATGATAATGGGGATGATGGTGATGATAATGATGATGATCGTGTTAATGATAATGGTGATGATGATGATGATCAAGGTAATGATAATGGTGATGATGGTGGTGATATTGGTGATGGTGGTGATGATGACGGTGATGATGCTGATGGTGGTGGTGATGATGCTAATGGTGGTGATGATGATGGTTATGATAATGGGGATGATGATGATGTTGATGATGATTGTGATGATGATGATGATGATGATAATGATGTTGATGATGATGAAAATGAGTATAACGTGTATTTTAAAATCTCCTAAATCACTCATCCAGGATCTCAGCTCACTCAGTGTCTCTCCTCACTAGCAGCTGTGGCGTGTCTGATGTCCAGCGCAGTAATGAATGCAGACAGCTCCGAGCTGCACTGTGACATGGTGGAAGGTTTGCATGAAGTGTTGGACTGGTACAGAGTGAAAGTGTTGGATTGTGGCTGTTGAGGGGCACGTCCTGTAAGACACTGAGGTCCAGCTGCAGTATGAGGATCAACGTTTAATATACTGCTGAGCTGCAGAAGGTTGGGGTCAGGGTTATTCTGAACTCTCTTCTTGCTTGAAAAGTCAGTGTTAAGACAATTCATGTTATTGACCTGTTTAGTCATTATAAGGTGTTGAGTTTATGACACTCATATCAGTAAATCCTTGTTTAAATAAAGCCACACCCACACATAGCCACACCTCCCTGATGTGTTTCAGATAAACATGAGGATAAATCCATAAAACAGAGAAACAGTGCAGCGCAATTCCTTCATGAAGAGGAACAAACAGATGGCAAAGTAATAATTCAGCATAAACACACATTACAGAGGTTTAGAGAGAGAGAGAGAGAGAGAGAGAGAGAGAGAATGAATGAGCATCTCATGAACTTATGTGTAACCATGGAAACTGACTGAAGCCGTAGAGATGGGGGGGCAGAATTACTGTACAAAACATAAAAAGTATTTGACTCTTAGATATTTACAGCTTCATTTTCTCACTGCAACAGGGGAAACCCTTCAGAATATATCAGCATTACCATAGCAACCACCATCTGTTCATCACCGTCATCCAGGTTAGCAACTTAGCTGATCTCACAGGTTCTGTGGCTGTACATTCCTGATCATCATCCTGTTCCTTCTACAGAAGTACTGAGAACAGTTATTTATCGTTTTTGTAAAGTGGCTTTAAATTTGACCCAAAGTCTAAATTTTATAGAATCAGCTTTAAGTCAGAGTTTAAATCATTAAACATCACTTTTTTAGATTTCAGAATATTTTTTAAGAACACTGAGTGTGCTGTATTTCTGTACTGGTTTCAAGGCTGAGTGTTTCAGTTTGTTGTGTTTTACAGAGCTCCTCTGCTTCACCATCTCCAGCTTCTGAAGGCTTTTGTTGCATCATTTTCAAATTTAATGAAATGTATTTAATGTTATTTAGCTGATATGAATGTCTGTCAGCTGTTGAGGGAATTTAAATGTGAAGGGAATTAGACTGTATGTATGTAATGTATAAGATCTGCTGTGATTAGGACCAGTGAGCTGCAGTTTTGATTGTTTCTGCTCTGTACTCTGAGGAATAGACGTTCGGTCCTTAAATGATGTTCAGAATGAATCGTTCTGTATTTGTGCATCGCAGCTACACTGGACACACAGAATGACTGCGTTACACAGTGCTGGAGTGCTGAGACGGCGATCTTTCAGACATCAGCTCTGACCCACAACATCTCAGACAGGGTGAAGGACACAAGACCTCTATAAAGCACCAGTGTGTTTAAAACCGCCATGAAATTTTTTCGCTAACCCAAATCTCTCTTTTCACATGCAGCAGTGTTTGATGGAAAATCCCAGGACGCCTCTGTATGATAGAAATCAGAGCAGAGCCGCCGTTTCATCTGCTCCTGAATCCAACAACATAAAACACAAAGCAGGGAAACAGCTCTGAACTCACAAAGGAAAGGGCGGGACTTAAAATGGAAATGAGGTCAAAACATCACCGTGATCAATAAAGAAAATTACAGCTGTGTAATATATAAACTCAGTGTACAGTCTTACTTTGCATAAATAATTCTCAAGTCACATGACTTGACAATTATAAAAGTCACATGACTTAGCGAGGGCTAAGCCTCTTTGTTTTGTCAGTAAAATAATGTAACGCTCACACACACTGCAGCTCACAACGCAAACTGTAATGTGAAGTGTGTGAAGGCAGGACACAAGTGTGTAAACTCAACATGCTCGTTCATTATTTACAGCAATTCAAGAATCATCAAAAAACACAGACATGTAACGTCACAGTAGGATAAACAGAACAAGCGTGGAGACTGAGGAAAAAGGAACACACACACACACACACACACGATTAAACTGAACAAAGGTACTGGGACACATCAGGATGTAAACAAACCCTCATCGAGGATTAAACACAGAACAGGTGAACACGACCGGGCAACAAGTCAATCATAGGACAGGAACAGAGACAAAAACAGAACTCTCACTTCCTCACTGTTTCTCTTCTCAAAATAAAATAATGTCAAAATAAACATTCCCTGGAATAACATCCAGGGACATGACGTCCCAAAGACACCAACTGTACGAACCCCACTACACTCCAATACTCTGTGCTCTTTAACAGTAAGTACAGACTGAGAGGATCATTAGATTTGTTTTTAATGAACAGATAAAAGAACTGGACTTGGTACAGGACTCATGCTTCAAGGCTGTGATGTTCTACACAGTCCGCACTAATAAGAAGAACATGCTCCTTATTGTTCCTGAGGGAAAATGTCTTCATGCCTCAGTTCTCACATCTCTGATGCAGATTTTCAACCTTTAGGACCAACACGGTCATTTTATTCTCAGATCATAACCATTTCCACCTGATCTCCTAACTACGTGTCTGTCAAAACATCACGCACATCCTTTTTCTGATTCACATGAACGTGTCATTTTAACGATTACAGTGATCTGTGCAAGAACCAAACCAAGAAACTTCAACTAAAATGATTCAGAAACATTTCAGCACATTTACCCTCATTAAAAACACACCAATCTATGAATATACATGAATATGCAAATTATGGCAAGTCCTCATCCCTCATGTCTTCCTGTGATGTCCTCCTGACCCCGGCTTTCTAATGAGCTGGAATGTTCTGTGAAATAGTACTTTTTTATACTACGTGTGTGTGTATATATAAAACCAGCCTTTAATACGATTATATATAAAATGTTGCTAAAGGCTGGCTTTGTGTTTAGATGTGGTCCTGTTTGAGGAGAACCACGCAGGGTTTTGTGCTTGGCGTGATGGATGACTGTCCCTGGTGTTTAACGCTGGACGTGTTGTAAACAGGCTGTATAACTGTGGGGCTTTTCAGATACTGGATCAGAACACTGAAGAGATACCGTATCACTTGACATTTATTTGTGTAATTAGAGCAGACTGGCACCTCCTTCTGACAAATATTTTGGCTTATGCAGACCCACTGGGACACAAACATCATGAAATAAATCTATCGTTGTTTATTACTGCAGTTAAAATGAGATTTAAATGGTGGAAAGTGTGTGGGCTGTCACATTCACATTCACACTCGGATCTCGGAGATGATGAGCTTCACAGCAGGAATGAAAGAAGCTTCTGTCTGTGAAGAGATGAGCCTCTGACTGTTTTATGAACCTTCAGCTTCAGCACAGGAACATTCAGTTACCTTCACAATCTCCCTGCTGCACAAAACTAACAACCCCGAGCCATGAAGGAAAAAACAACAAGATTCTTCTGCGTACCGGAGAGACAGACTGAGGGACAGAAACGAGGCAAATGATTTCTCTCTGATCATCTGTGTGTGTGTCTCAGTGATTACAAAATAAACTCTCCCGTTAACTCCAGCATCAGGGGCTAAAGTGAAACAGGAAATCATGCTCGCATTGTCATTATTATACAATATACAGTCTCATCCGTCTTGTGGTCCAGGGTTTCATGCCACCTGAGCAGCATCTCTAATCAGCCATGAAGTGTGCCTCCTATTTATCAGGAATCAGGACCTGAAGCTCCAGCAGCACTTTGAGGATAAAACTGAAGAGCTGTACTTTACCCAAATCAGCACTAAACTGGGACCATAGAAGAGTCTCAGAAGTACTGGTGTACAGTGTAGATTTGGTTGAATATAATTTAGCCTGAACACAGAGGACATTTTAGGCTCCAAACATAAACGTTATTCTGAATCAATCAGCTATTGATAGCCTCAGCACAATTTCTTTGCAAAAATTTTGATTATTCAGTCTGTTAACTGGTTAAAGCCCACATTCCCAGCCCTGCTCCTGGAGTGTTGGTGGTGTTTTCCTGCACCAACACATCTGATTCAGCTCAGGAAGCAGTGTTAAGCCTCACTCACAACCCGTCGTATGTGCTGCTATGGGCGGTCTACGGTAAAAAATTTGGCAAAACCGTGTTTGAGACTTGCGCGACACTTGCGTGTGTTCAGTGCCGTAGAAGGTCACAGACTGCCCGTGGAGACTTTTGGTCCTGCACATGCAAATTCTACGGGTCTTGTGACAAATCAAGAACGCATACACTATGTACGGGACCCGTACTCCATTTGTACACCTGAACCAAGTCAGCAGTGCAGCTAGTAGGGGCTTTTTGTGATGACAGTAAGACGCATGACTGACGGACGGTCACTGTATGAGTGACGTGCCTCAGAAGTCCTACACAAGTATTCCACACTTGCTATTTGTGCGGCGCGCAAGACAGAAGTACATCTCACTTTCTCACATCTCACGCACACGACACAAGGGGCAAGACTCTGGGCATACAGTTGTGTTCAAAATAATAGCAGTGTATTTAAAAACGTGAGTAAAGCTCAAAATCCTTATAATAGTTTTTATTTCCATGCATTGGGAACACTGCACATTATATTCTACATCAAAACATGAAGAAAAATGTATGAATATTTTAATTACTTTACAGAAAATGAAGAAAAATGAACATTGGGCTGTTCAAAAAAATAGCAGTGTCTGCATTTTTCATTACAAACTCCAAATATTTACTGTATAAACTGAAAAAATCTTAAGGATTTAGTATTCCTGTGAATCACTAAACTAATATTTAGTTGTATAACCACGGTTTCTGAGAACTTCTGGCACCTGTGAACAGGTATTCCAGCCCAGGATGATTTGACAACATTCCACAATTCCTCTGCATTTCTTGGTTTTGCCTCAGAAACAGCATTTTTGATGTCACCCCACAAGTTTTCTATCGGATTAAGGTCCGGGGATTGGGCTGGCCACTCCGTAACTTTCATTTTGTTGGTCTTGAACCCTGATGCTGCTCGCTTACTGGTGTGTTTGGGGTCATTGTCTTGTTGAAACACCCATTTCAAGGGCATTTCCTCTTCAGCATAAGGCAACATGACCTCCTCAAGTATTCTGATATATGCAAACTGATCCATGATCCCTGGTATGCGATAAATGGGCCCGACACCACAGTAAGAGAAACATCCCCATATCATGATGCTTGCACCACCATGCTTCACTGTCTTCAGAGTGGACTGTGGCTTGAATTCAGTGTTTGGGGGTCGTCTGAAAAACTGTCTGCGGCCCTTGGACCCAAAAAGAACAATTTTACTTTCATCAGTCCACAAAAATGTTTTTCCATTTCTCTTTAGGCCAGTCGATGTGTTCTTTGGCAAATTGTATCCTCTTCAGCACGTCTTTTTTTTAACAGTGGAACTTTGCGGGGGCTTCTTGCCGATAGATTAGCTTCACACAGGCGTCTTCTAATTGTCACAGTACTCACAGGTAACTTCAGACCGTCTTTGATCACCCTGGAGCTGATCATTGGCTGAGTCTTTGCCATTCTGGCTATTCTTCGATCCATTCGAATGGTAGTCTTCTGTTTTCTTCCACGTCTCTCTGGCTTTGCTGTCCATTTTAAAGCACTGGAGATCATTTTAGCTGAGCAGCCCATCATTTTCTGCACTTCTTTACAGTATATGTTTTACCTCTCCAATCAAAATTTTAATCAAAGCACGCTGTTCTTCTGAACAATGTCTGGAACGACCCATGTTTCTCAGGTTTTCAGAGAGAAATGGATGTACAACATGTGCTGGCTTCATCCTTAAATTAGGGCCACCTGACTGACATCTGTTTTTTCACAGAATGAATGACCTCACTAATTGAACTCCACACTGCTATTATTTTGAACACGTCCCTTTCACTTAATTATTCGATTACACAGACTCAGGAGCATGCATATCATGAATGTTGGGTCTGTTGGTTTTCTATGACTCTACTACACCTACTGGTAAATTATTTGCCATGTAGTAATATAATTTCCACCAAAAACAGTGATTGATCTGGTTAGTCGTGTTGGACTGCTATTATTTTGAACACAAGTGTATATATATTGGGGAGGAACCAAGGAACCGATCATGTAGCGTGTAGCATTGTAGAAAGGAAGAAGACCACCTCATTTGCTGTTTTTATTTGAGTATATGTTAATTTACCATACAAACATCAAATAATAAACATAAGTATAAGGGAATAATGCATTTTATTACACTGTAAAAAATCCCAACTAAATAGCCCAACGGTTTGAGCACTGAAACACACTCTGACTCCGAGCTGCTGTCCTGCTCCTGCTGAGTGGTGGGACGGGGTGTCGGGATGTCCTCGTCGTCATCACTGAGCATGGCACAATGGCCTGACAGCGATGATGGGATTGCAGTGTCCTCATTCCCGGGCGTCGTTAGCTGAAACATACATGAAAATCAGCATATATAATATTAATTACATAAGCATATAGATACTTAAATGAATGTTTAAAGCGTGTGTATTTACCTGTGGAAATCCCTCTGGCGGGCTGCTGCGCCTTCTGCCGGCTTGAAGGCAAACTTCTCCCTGTCCGTGCAGGGCTCGCCGGTGCCGCTACCATCATCATCATCAGACTCTTCCTCCTCCTCCCCCTCTGCTGTTTCAGGCTGGGTTACTTCACTTTTGCTCGCTTCTTCTTCGGTCCCATTTTCTAAACTTTAAACTGAAAATCTTTACATTTTTCCCACAAAATATCCAGTGTTCTTCAGCCGAAAGACAGATGCAGAATGCTGCAGACACGCTGGTTTTATACCCACTCCTGGCTTGCATCACACGCAAGTTATGCGTGATTGTAACGTGCTAATCACATGCATCACACACGCTTCACAAGTGCAGCCCGAACTCGTAGCGCAGGAAACTGCTAAAATGCAAGTCTCACACACTCCACACTCACTGAACACACACTGATCACGTGCGTCAGATATACGCTTTCCATGGGATAATGGCGCAATTTTTCCCACGCCTCGAGGAAGTCAGGCGTGCAACTTGTACTTGACAAGTACTTTGCCCGGACTCCTCCCCCAAACTTTCCTCCGGGTTCACTGCGACCCTGCAGCACAGCTGCGAGCTACCAAACCCTGCAACCCGTGCGTGTCCAAAACACTTACGGCGGGCTGTGAGTGAGACTTTAGGAAGCTGAGACTTAAACAGACAGTGTGAAGTCGGACACTAAAATGCATTTAAGAGAAATTCAAAGTCCCAAATGATCAATTTAACAAGAGTATAACAAAGAAAATGCAAAACAAATCTTCAATATACTTTTTGAGGGAAAAATAGTATTACTTTCCAACGTTTCTAGTAAAAATCTGCGAACCCAGAAGTGTGACATCATTCCAAGAATAAGAATGGCTGCGATAGAGAACACTGTTGAAAGCCAGTTGGAGGATGATTGGGAAAATAATTCTTCTGCTGTATCTGAGCTTCATAAGTGACTGAGGACTTCGAGGGAGAGGAGGTGCTTTATGTTGGCCCCTATATGAATGAACCAGACATGGGCAGGTCCCATGAGCACAGTGTCATTGCTGTGACTGTATTGGTGTCATGGGCTTTGAAAATGCACGATTATTGATGTCTCGATGGGTTGCATCACCATTCCATATCCGTTCTAACAATTCAAACTGTTGCACCAAATGCAAACAAAACATTGTGGCACAATTATGTGGTAACTTTTAAATGTGAAATTAGCAGGATAATAGCAACAATCAGCTTTGATAAGTACACACACTGGCTTTTGTTTATGAAGATAGTTCTTGAAATCATGTCACTACCAAGGATTACCAGAGCTTGCCAAAGATTTGTGTCTTGGTTGCTAAGGGTGTTGCTAGGGGCATAACTCAGCAGGGTTTTCCATACATAGACCATTGTGTTGCGCAGCGCCACACAATGGATTCCTATCGCCACACAATCAGACTCGCGATTTTGAAAAAAAAAATTCCGTTGCGTATCGTTCTGTTCATTCATAGTGCTCTTTCTTCTTGTTCATGTGCACGCACACACCCACACACAGAGACAGAGAGAGACGGAGCGGCGTGTACACAGGCCTGCCGTTGCACATATACCTGGACTGCGAGTAGGCCTGTTAGGCTCATTAAAAATAACGCAGCCTTCCCGATTCGCCTTCTGACCCCTTATTTTAAAAGGTAGCCTACGTCGTGCTCGTGATGAGCTTTATCATAGCCTTCTTGGCTTACAGGAAACGGACATCCCTGAGTCAGGCTATAAACCAATTTTGATGCAGACAGTAGCAGCTTGACGCGAGGAACCGGCCTTATTGCATTATCCCGTTTATCCCGCTTCGGCATTCATGCAAGTTATTAATAATGGCTTGACATTCACAATAAATAAGGGTTTCCCACTAGCCTAAATAAAATGTTGTTATACTCGCGGGGATGCCTAGTTGATGCTATCTGAAGCATAAAATCTGAATATTTTAAGAAACATCTTTATTAGCTTTATTGGCGAAGTAGATAAACCATCACTGCATCACTGATACGCACACACACTGGCAGCTGATTTGCCCACTCCTCCTCCTCTCCACGCATACTGCTCGCATAGGGCACTTGAGTTTTTTTTTCAGGAAGCCACGCAGAATTAAATGTTCTGATAGGGCATGCAGGCTTTGCACCAATTAGGGTAATGCTTTTCATTATTGTTAGTTGCCTTGGTGTTACCTTAAGTGGTTTCTTACATCTAATTATGATATTTTATTTTATTATTATTTTGTTGTTACATTATACTATTTATTTCATTTCAGTATTGGTTGAGGTAAGTGTTGAGTTCAATATTTAAAATAAAAACCTCCAGCTTGTTTTATGCAATTTATTCCTTGAACGTCAACTAAAGAATGATTGAAAGATTGCCACCAAAAAGGCAAAAAACTAAACTTTAACTTCAATTTTGGTGAGTAATTTTCATAAATTTAAAAGACAGGTTTTCCACCAACATCAAGCCCAGCAAACTAATGGCCTGCCCTGTAATGTAAAGTTGGGTCGAGGAATGAAACCAGGCAGGGTTCTGGTAAAAATTGTTTTAGCTGTCTTCTCTTAAAGAACTTCAAAGAATTTAGATTGAACTGAATAATCTCAAACGCTTCTTGTAGCTTTAAAATAGTCCCAGCAGGTGACTCTGAAGAAAAATACTGTGTGTTTGAACACCGCCCGCTGTAAACACTTTGCATACACCCCAATGACCGACTCCACCGACCGCCACGACACCACCGCGCACGATTCCCTCATCGGCACAGTGGAGCACCACAAATTGCTACCTGGTCTGTGGGAAACACTGCTCAGGACTGGGCAGGTATTTATGAAACATTGCAATGAAAATTTTGTTAGGGTTATAGGGCCTCAGATTTCACTCCCTGTGAAAACTGGATTTTGTTCTTCACACCCTCTCTTTAAATGAGCCTTAAAACCAAGAAGGCTCAAATACAGAACCTTTGCTAATAACATGAGCTGTTCAGGGTGAAAAACAGAGCAAACACAACAATGTGTGTTTGGCCAAATAAAGAATTCCAATTTATCTCCAAACTGAGCGTGAGTTAATCTACCTTACTGAACATTTTGATGTACAGTCATCATCCTGGCTTTCACTAAGTTCTGTATCCTGGTCAGGGTTTCAGTGGGTCCAGAGTCTATCCCCGGAATGCTGGGCATGAGATGGGAATACACACTGGACAGGATGCCAGTACATCACTGGACACCACACACACACACACACACACAGGGGCAATTTCTCTTATCCAAATAACTTAACTGCGTGTTTTTGGGAGGTGGGAGTAAACTGGGGAACCCGGAGGAATGGACACACCAAGAACATGTGACACTCAGCACATACAGTAACCTGTGCTCAGGACTGAATTAGGGTTAGGGATACCCCTAACCCTAACCCTAACCCTAACCCTGGAGCTGTGAGGAGACTGCTCCACCCACTGCTCCACCCACTGCCCCCACTGCTCCACCCACTGCCCAGTCATCATCCTTACTTTATTCATTCCTGATCTTCACCATCAAGCACTGTGCTGCTTCCTGTTTCACTCTACTTCTACTTTATTAATTGATAAAGCATATTTAAACACATCACATCAATAAAAATAAAACATATAAATACAAGTAATATAAAACTTATAAAATAAATAAATTAAATAAATAAATAAAAGTTCAAGGCTATAAATTATATATAATTTAAAATTTCCTAAAACCATCTTCCATTTTCAGTGAGGTGATCACGTAAAACGGCCTTAAATTTTGTGTTATCCTCTATATTAACAATATCTCCTGAAAGCCTATTCCACTGATTAATTGCCCAAAGAAAGAAACTATTTGCATGCTGATTACAATTTGAATGTGGCCGTAAAAAAGTCAGAGTTTCCGCCCCTTGAAATATGAGGTAGAGGAGTAAGATACAAGTCTCTCTCGATATCGATATACAATCCGATGAAACATAGCCAATCGAGAGAGAACTCTTCTACCTTCAAGGGATGGCCACTCCAATTTGTTGAGCACATCAGTTATTACCCCTGGTTCCCTCGAATAATTATTAAAACACAATCTAGCTGTGGTACGTTGAATCATATCAAGATGATATATGTCTTTTTGAAGATAGGGATACCAGGCAGAATTTGCATATTCTATCTTAGGTCTTATTAAACAACAATAAAGTTTAGATTTACAGGTTGCAGAGACATTTCTAAAATTCCTTCTGATGGCACCGAGGGTTTGTTTAGCACTAGATGTAATGTGCGCAACATGCTCTGACCATTTTAGATTTTCAGAAAGTATAACACCTAAATAAGAGTAATGATGAACTCTATCTAAGCTATGATTATTGAGGACATATATTGTATCTTGAATAGTTTTCTTGGTGGAAAAACAGATAGTATGACATTTGCCAATCTTTTTCCCACTTGCTTAAAGCATCTAGATCTTCCTGTAGATGCTGGCAATCAGTCAGATTATTTATGGTACGATATAAAAAACAGTCATCAGCAAACAATCTTATTGCTGATGTAATACACGAAGGCAAGTCATTAATGTAAATCAAGAACAGTAATGGTCCTAGGACTGTACCTTGAGGGACTCCTGACGTTACAGAGCACGGATTTGATAAAATACCCTCCAAGGCTACCCTCTGTGTTCTCTTAGTGAGAAGCACTTTGATCCAGGACAAAAGGCTGCCTTGAATTCCATAATGGTTTAACTTGTAAAGTAATCTCTGATGGGGTACTCTATCAAAAGCTTTAGAAAAATCTAATATAAAAGCATCGACTTGTTTCCTAGAATTGACTGCACTAACTAGATCATGTAATGCTGTTATAAGCTGGGTTTCACAATTCCTCCCTTTACGAAAACCATGTTGAAAATTACTAAGCACCTTATGATCTTCTAAGTGTTTCCAAATATGATGGCATATGATATGTTCCATTATTTTAGATGTTACAGAAGTAAGGGATACTGGCCTATAATTACTTGCTAGAGACCTTTTCCCTTTTTTGAAAATTGGAATTACATTAGCTATTTTCCAGTCATTTGGTAACACACCTTGATCTAGTGATTGCTGAAAGAGAGAAGCCAAAATGGGAGCCAACTCTTGTGACAGCTCTTTCAAGATACGTGTTGGCACACCATCAGGTTCACTAGCCTTATTTACATTAAGGGACTCCAAGAGTTTCTGAACCCCTGAGGATGTAACTGTGATTTGATTCATGTTTGAACATGACAAACTAGGATCTAAACTAGGTATAAAGTCAGAGTTCTCCTTAGTAAAAATCTAATTAAAATAATCATTGAGAACATTTGCCTTACCATGACTATCTGATACCATAACATTACCTTGCTCCAATATATTAATTCCTATGTTATCTTGTCTTTTAGACTTAACAAATCTCCAAAATTTCTTAGGTTGATCTGGACTGGGTGTTTCAATTAAATCATTAACATAATCCCAGTATGCCTTATTAAGTTTCTTCTTATAAACCTTACGAGTGTTTCTATATTTTGTCTTATCTCCTTCAGACTTTGATCGTTTTTGAACATTGTATAGCCTCTGTACTTTTCTGTTCAATTTCTTCAAGCTTGGACTAAACCAAGGAAGATTATATCTTATAGATGTCATCTTGGATGGAACATATTTCTCTACAAGTGAGATTACTTTAGATTTAACAATGTCCCAATTTTCCTGGACTGATCTAGTGTAGAGACTACTGTCTGTAAGAAGGATGATCCAAATTCCAACATATCAAATTTCATGTCTGTAAAATTTCCTTTGGAAAACAAGAAAATCTTTCTCTTGGATGGTCTTGGTCTTTTGGGTGAGAGTAATGATTCAATCCTTACTATGTCATGGTCTCCAAAACCAGATTGCACTACAGCAGAGTTTATGAGAGTAGAATTTGATGTAAAAAAATAAGTCTAAGATTTTTCCATCTCGAGTTGGATCTTCCACAACTTGTTCTAGATTATAAGTGCAGCATAAATGTAGTAACTTCTCACAGGCTATAGAGTATGGACTGTCTATTGCGATGGTATTAGTTTTCCAGCATATATCCCCTCCTAAATTGAAATCACCACCAAGAAATATAAGAGAATTTCCTGCCTTCTTCTGTAGTCTGGAAAGGGAGGAGTCAAGTTCGTTTAGTGCCTCAAGTGAACTATTTGGATTGTAGAAAGCTCCAACATATACATGCTTCTTAGTACCAAGTGAGATCTTAATCCAAATTGACTCACTATCAGAGGAGAGGTCATCAAGTTCTTGACAAGACAGATCCTTAACTGCAACTAAGACTCCACCATAACCATCCAGTCTATCCTTGCAGAAGACCGAATAATTAGGAGGGAAGTATTCACAAGTTTTAATTTGAGAGTTGAGCCAAGTCTCGGTCCCAATGATAACATCTGGATTTTCACTTTCTATAAATGCCTGGAGTTCACTGTGCTTATTCTTGATGCTCTGAAAGTTGATATTATAAATATTCAACTTATGCTTACATTGAGGTTTTCTGTTCGTAGTAGATCCATTAGTAGGCAGTTTATCTTGTGATGGTTGGTTTATCGGAGATGAAGTCAAGTTGGACAAGGGTTCGAAAGAATTTGATGACTCCAAGGAAGAGATAGATGCATCCAGTAGAGTACCAGAATAATTTGAGATGTTACATTTTGGACACAACCAGAGACGGGATGAATTTGCCAAGTTTTCGTACGATGAAATACACATTTGAAGACAGTTAGCATGATGCCAGATATCACAGGAGTCACATTGTATCCCATGTTGATTTGACTTGACTGGTTTTGAGTATAAGCCACATGGATATTTCCAGTTGGGTCCCAGGTTAGTGCTAACGTCGCCGCAGAGTAAGAGAACACTATATATAAGTCTATCTTGTGATTTCGACGAATTCAAGATGGCAGCTCTACTGGCTCTAGTTCGTCTGCAAAACATTCTCAAAAAAGCTTCTTCACCAAAAATTAAATTCTCCGGGTGTTCTTGGTAAAAGGAATTTATATTAGTAAAATGTACTACTTTCAAGTTAATATAAAGAGCTAAAATTAATAAAAGTAGTGGAGCCTGAAATGGACCAGCCATCTTACTGGTCACTCTTCTACTAGTTTCCTCTTCCTCTTTGACTTCCTGTTCCTGCATCACTGAAAAAAACTAACACAAGCCGTGACCATATGAACACTGTTTCCTGAGATGATGCTTAACACTGACCATTAGAGGTTTTCCAGAATGGAGTTTGGATTTGGAAACAAGAAAACATGGAATTGTTGATGTGTTTTAAACCATAAATGATTGCTGCTCTTCCAGAACACCTTCCTGTCAGTGCCCTGAGGCAGGTTTGTGTGTCTGCAGGATTTCAGTCGTCTGGGTCAGTGTGAACATCCAGCAGTAAATCATGGCTCCTGGACGTGTGTTTAATTCTGGGAAGCACTGCACTGCTCAGGAGCTTCATCTCTTCTTCAAGATTTGAGTTATATCTACAGGACCTTCACCCAGGTCCCATTCCAACATCTCCACACATAGAGTGATTCATTACTACAGAGGGTCAGGGGTGTGGCTTTTACAGCACTCCAGTTGAGGGTCGGTGTGATGCAGATGGGTTTGTGTGGATCTCCTGGAGAACTGTTCTTCTGCTCACTGTTTCCACTCATGAGTCATCATGATGTCTGAGCTGTCCATGATCATTTTTCAGTGACTGTGTCTTAATGTTTCTTGCTATATTATGTTTCAGGGTTTCAACAACAGCTAGCTTATGAATTAGCACTTATTAACATAACCATGTTGATTAGCTGCTGTACATTTCCTTACCAAAAATTTCAATTCTTGAATTCTTGAAAACATGCTGAGAAGTTTACAAAAAGCTGACTGTTTAGACGGGTTTGAACAAGTGTGTAAATGTGTGTGTGATGTCTCTACCATCAATACCATCTCTACATCTCTACATCTCCATCATCTCCACCATCAACACTAACATCATCATCAATGCCATTTCCATCATCTCCACCAACATCAGCTCCAACATCTCCATCAACACCATCTCCACCTGTAGGAGTGCGTGTATGAGTGTGTGTATGGTTTCCTACAGTGTACTGGTGTCCCATTCCAAGTGAATTCCTGCCTCACTCCATTTCCCTGGAGAAGACTCTGGATCCACTGCCACCCTGACAAGGATAAAATTCTGAGTAAAAGTGAGGGAGAGAGAATGTTAGCACCCTCTGCTGTCTGGAAGGTGAATTCACTGGCAATAAAAAAATATAGTCAAGACTTTGGTTTTCTCTAAACTGACCGAACTATCTCCACCATCTCCACCAACATCTCCACTAACACCATGTCCACAACCATAAGCAACACCATTTCTGCCATCTCCATCATCAACACCATCTCCATCACTTTCAGAAGAGGAACCTAATGAACTATACATCCTCCTTGAGTAATTCTAGGCATAAGACACCCAAAAAGACTCAACATCTCACACAATATACACAATATCAGCATAATAAAAGCATATTTTAAGTTAGTGTATAGCACTGTAAACTCCTCTTACTGAGCCCAGGACCTCGTCAGTAGAATCACAGAAACCCTTCATGATGTCTCCTCAATGAAATTAATCATCGCTAATGTGATCGTGAGAGTGAAATGGTTCTGCTGCAGGCTGCTCATTTTATCATGATGAAACTGTGTGAAATTATATCCAATGTTCTGTAAAATAGTTGGACAGAAAACAGAATATTGTGTAACAGCATAGTGAGCAACATTGCAACATCAGCTAACAAACATAAGTGTGCAGTGAAACACTCACCTGTTTCATTACGACACAATATTTTACTCATAAAGACACGACGGAGCTGCACACCTTTATCTTTATCAGGTTCCTCCTCAGCTTTTACTAACTGCATTCATCCTGTATAAAGTTAGTGGGAATAGATGCCCCCAATCCCCCTACCTCAAGCTTCCAGTGGGGAGAGCTGAGGTCAAGATTCTGTGTTATGTTTGAAATTGTACAACCCCGATTCCAAAAAAGTTGGGACAAAGTACAAATTGTAAATAAAAATGGAATGCAATGATGTGGAAGTTTCAAAATTCCATATTTTATTCAGAATAGAACGTAGATGACATATCAAATGTTTAAACTGAGAAAATGTATCATTTAAAGAGAAAAATTAGGTGATTTTAAATTTCATGACAACAACACATCTCAAAAAAGTTGGGACAAGGCCATGTTTCCCACTGTGAGACATCCCCTTTTCTCTTTACAACAGTCTGTAAACGTCTGGGGACTGAGGAGACAAGTTGCTCAAGTTTAGGGATAGGAATGTTAACCCATTCTTGTCTAATGTAGGATTCTAGTTGCTCAGCTGTCTTAGGTCTTTTTTGTTGTATCTTCCGTTTTATGATGCGCCAAATGTTTTCTATGGGTGAAAGATCTGGACTGCAGGCTGGCCAGTTCAGTACCCGGACCCTTCTTCTACGCAGCCATGATGCTGTAATTGATGCAGTATGTGGTTTGGCATTGTCATGTTGGAAAATGCAAGGTCTTCCCTGAAAGA